>NW_009945210.1:0-17579 GCF_000696875.1 Nestor notabilis | reverse complement strand
TGTATAGAATATATTATATATATACACACATATATATAATGTGCATATATATGTACATATATACACACATATATATATTTAGCAAAGAATGAAGTTGCCCATAAACTCAAATCTTCCTTTTTTACCCAGCTCAAACTATTCTTAAAGGTTATTTATAAAAGAAAGAAAAAAGAAAGAAGAGAAAGTGCTCTTGGTCTGGATGGAAGCTCACACCAGAAATCAATAACCAGAAGCAAACACACTGACAAAATTGACTACTAGAGGACAGACAGTAACAGGCAAGTCAAAAATCCCCAGATCCCTGAGCACACTGTAGAGCCTGGCACAGATTCATACCTCCAGCCCTACCAAATTGGGCAGCAGGAGGTAATCATAGAATCATAGAATGGTTTGGGTTGGAAAGGACCTTAAGATCATCTAGTTCCAACCCCCCCTGCCATGGGCAGGGACACCTCATACTAGACCATGTTGCCCAAGGCTGTGTCCAACCTGGCCTTGAACACTGCCCACCACACTTGCTCCTGGCAGGCAATGCTCTGTCTGATTTCTGGGCACCCAGCAAGCCAGATGCCAGATGTGTGCAGATGTAGCAGATCTGCCTTGGACCAGCCTCCAGAAATTGCCCCATTTTCAGTGACTCTGCCTCATTCTCCTGCCCTATGTCACCAGACATGGTACATAGACCTTCAGGGAGCTCAGTTTGCTGCAGAGAGCTCTACACTGGCCTCCAAAGGACTTTGGACATCGTGTGCAAGTAAAGCACATGGAAGAAGAAATTAGCAGTAACGTGGCATACACTTTGTCCCCACCAGTCATATATTAGCAGAGCACAAGGGCTGTTTGCACAGAACACACACACCATGTGGTATTTGCTCAAAAACGGCTTGGGTGAGCTATTAACACCTCATTAATACGTGATGAAAGGCAAATTTAGAGACCTCCCCAAAGTGATGGAGAGCTCTGAGGGGCCCATAAATGAAATGATAATGTAATGTAAATAAGGCTGCGCAACACTAAGATTAGGAATTAGCCCACGATCTAACAAGAGCAACTAGGCATTACAAGCAATGCATTCCCCACCTTCCCCTGTTCTGTGCAGGGGTAAGATTAGAAACTGGAAGAACAAAACTTTCCATCTCCAGACAAAAAAGGAGATGAAATAGAGCCAATGTAGGGTTTATAAAGGTGCATTAAATCCTCCTGCTTTTGACTTTAGTGGCTTTTCTCCTTTTTTCCCCCTCCCAAGGCTGTTTCTGTTAAAAAAAGGGGAGTGTGTGCTGAAAACACACCAGTAATCAGAGGGCAGAGTTCTGGCATATCAAAAATAGGGTTTGATGTGTTTCTTTGTGATTTGATGTGATTCTGAAACAGAATCGTCCTTATCTTGCTCAATATTTCACAGTTCTGCCACTTGAAATCCCTAGAGGAGTGCCCATGTTGCCTATTAACTCAGACAGAATCAGCCTAGACAACATTGTCTGACTTTGGCCAATGACACCAAAGATATTTCAGGCAGAGGGTGGTCAGTGAGGATAGAAGTCCATTAAGGATAATGTCTTTCTAAGCATTGAAGAGGCCATTAGTGTTTGTGTTTACTTTTAAGGACTGAATGAACCCACTCTCAGCCCCATAATTAGTCTCTGTCCATTTTCAGGCATTTATATGGCATCGGGGTTTTGTTCCAGCCTTAAGGTCACTGTGCCACCAGCCATCCAGGAGCATAGATGAAGTTTCATGCACAATCCAACCCAAAGCTCTCATTGATCCTTTTCTGGCCTGTCACACAGAGTAAACGTAGCTCCACCTCCAGCAGAAGTGATCAAATGAGGTGTCCATCCCATCCACCATTAGGTGCCATCCATTCAACTGATTGTGCTACTCTCCCGTTATAGTCAATCAAGAGCACTGGGCCATGATCCATCTCATCCTAAGACAGATGGTACATTAGGGCCACTCTAGAAGTGACTATTTCTCTTCACTGACTATGAAGAGAGATGATGGTCATTGCTGTTGGCTGTCATGAGTCTCACCCTCACCAACAACTGCTGGAGATGAACCTTGGTCTTTGTGCACTTATTCCACCCAAGTGAACACATTGGTGCTGTGGCCTCACAGAAGGTGTCTGCATGGAAAGAAAAGCTTGAATTATTCTTCAGCAGCAAATCTGTTCCCTTAAAATAGTTTTCAGCAAGTAGCTGAGAGAGGTTTTCTTGGAGGCTTTGCGAAGGGTCAAGGAAGCACGGAAACTTATGTGTCTTTGGGGGGAGAAGAAATTCCTGGCTTTCCGAAGGGATATTAATGGCTAGCAGATGGTGAAGAGACTGAGAAAAACAGATAGTTCAAGGATGACATAAAATAGAATGACTCCTACATGAGGCTGCCCATTGAATTAAGATATTAGGTATTCCTTTGCTTATGAATGGGATTTGCCAGCACTGATCTGTTCAGGCCAAGACAAGCAGGTTCATATCCCTGCCCTGGTCAAGCCTGCTACTCGTGAGTCTTTTCTGGTTAGGTCAGTGGGCCCATTTCTCCCACCACCACACTCCCATAGGTGATTCTTCACAGAAGTGCAATGTGAACCATGGTTTTCATCACTTCTGGCCCTTTACGCTCTCATTCCACATCCCTCTGTGTGTTGGCTAATGTGAGAATGACGGATATCGCCTGTTTCCAAACCCAGGATAAAAGTCATGGAATCGTAGAATGGTTTGGGTTGGAAAGTACCTTAAAATCATCTAGTTCCAAGCCTGGGGATTTTTTCATCTTTCCATGAGCCAATTCAGTTATCCTTATTATTGCTATTGGCACATAGATCAACAGTTCTCAATAGCCAAATGCACAGCATTTGCCATGGCTTCTCTAGGTGGCAAGTCCTAGCAACAGCAGCCTGCTACTTATTAAGTCAAATACACTCAGTTTTATTTCAGCTGACAGATGTCTGGTTATTTAGCACAAAAACCAGGAATTGTATTCCCATGGATGCACAATTGTGTTGAAATAGATGTTTGTCAAAAATCGAGTTACCTTCACCTACTTTGCTGATGAACAGCAGCAGCTCTCCCCGTCCTCATCTGAATTAAATCCATTTATTTCCTGGTATCTGGGGAGAAAAAGTAAAAGCAAAGAAAAAAGGTGCATAATCATGTCCAAAGCCTCGCAAGGCCAATTGCTGACTAGCAAACATCTGTCCTGTCCCCATGCAAACCTACAGGGACGTGCTGTCTTCCAAAGTGTTGGAAAGGAGGAATGCAGCGCTGCTGGATCTCTGGCTGGAAGTGGTCCGTGCTGTACACATGGCTTGGATGCAGAGAGCTGCATGAATGCCACTGCAGTTTAACACCAACCAGCAGCTCATGTTTTCATCCATTTTCTGTGCACAGACTGCACAGGGTTTATAAATCTCCACTTTACATCCAGAATATTCCTGGGAAACAGATTGCTTCTGACAAGGGACTCTTTTTTGTTATTTTATTTTTTTAAATATAGATTTTTTATGTATATATATATACACAACATGCTTCCATTGTGTTATATATTGCAGATGACAAACTTCCCAACTGGTAATTTCCAATCATTTATAACACCTTTGTGAGAGTCCATGTTTTTATACCATGCCATATATCTGAAATACGTTGGAAAACATAAAATTATATGAAACTGATAATAAATACATCTCAACAGACAGACACACGCATGAGAAAACTTTCAGGTTCTCTCCTCTGCCGTATTATGTCTCTATCTATTCTCCACATATCACTCTCGGAGGCTTTTGCTGGGAGTTTGCCTCTAAGAAGCCAGCAGAAGTGAACAGCCTGTTCCGAGCAGCCTCCATTAGGTTACAGGAGCTATTCTGCCTTGAGCTCCGAACATCTCAGCCTTTTATGAAGCAAGTCATAAAAAACCCCTCTGATCTTCACTTGACATTGTCCAGGGAAGAGTAATGCGCCCAACACACCCTGGTTAGAGGGGCAGCAAGTGAAAGAATTGGAGCACGAGATGATATTGGAGCACCTTTAGTAGCTGAGGTAAATTAACTGTGCCCTCATGAACAAGATTTGTGACCCACTGATGAGGCTGCGGTCAGGTTGTGCAGCTTCTGTTCTGTCAAAGTGGCATCATTATATGTTCATATTTACCAGCTTTTAAGAAAACATTGCGAGCAGGACTGGCTGAACAGCAAGCTTCACGAGTGAGGTATGTGCTTGCAGAAAGGAAAGGGAGAAGCATCTTGCTTAGAGCTGTTTATAGCACACATAGGTGCCTATAGGCAGCATCTGTTTCTGCCATGATCCCTCACAGACACTAAGGAGTACATCTTCAAAGTAAAGGAAACCTTGGTATTCCCGTAGGAAACTGAAACACCAGGAGACCAAGTAACTGGCCGAAGGTCATACAGAAAAGCTGTGTCAGAGCATGGCAACTGAATAGCAAGTTCTGGCAGTTTCAGAGACTGGCTACAAAACCTTCCACCCCACAAAACAAAAGGGGGTCAGGTGAGAGACAGAGCCCTTCCTAAACTCCCTGAGAGAAGCAGCTCGGTCCCAGGATCTCACTGCATCTCCAGTTTTAAGGGGCGCTTGCATGGCAGTGGTGGTTTGGATGCGGAAGGGGATGACTCCATCTGTCAGACACACAAAAGTGATCCTCTGCATCATTTCAGCAGGGTGTTGTCCACTTTGTGAATTGACCACAGTCAGGTAGCACCCACAAATGAGCATCATAGAAATGGCAACCCAGCAAATGGACTCAATTGGTGACTAAAAGCCAGGAGGATCCCCTCTGCTGCCAGCCAGGATACCTGGTAACTGGTGGGAATCATCCCCCATTGCAAAAGGTTCCAGAGACCAAGCTTTGCTCTTCACCAGGTTGTTCCCATTGTGAAAGGCACCAGGACAGCTGGAAACAAACCACAGAAGTTCAGTGTCGTTGCATTCACAGCAGAATACACCAGTGTCACCATGGGGCACCCATTGCTCCCCAACATCCAGCCCTTGTTTCCTCCACCTGCCATGAAAATGTCCTATTTGAGTTTCTTTTCCCCTACATTTTTCTCTCTCTTTTTTTGGATGCTGCAGAGCATTCACAGCAGGAGCCACAGTCTCTGCTTGGAGAGGGAAATATTTCCAGATGCTTTTGGAAGCACCTTTTATTCACAGCATGCTCCTTGTTACAGTTAAACAGGGAGAAGAGAAAAGCACCTCCCTTCCATGAATGTTTTTTTTGTGGGATGGAAAAACTATTCATACTCCAGGGAGGGGAGAAAATCTACCAGAGTTCACTATTTTCTTGGATTTTATCCTATTCCAGCTGCTCAGATTCCTCTGCCATCAGTTGTTGCTGCCTCTTCCTCTCCTGCTGCCACAGGGGAAAATAAGGTTTAATTATGAAGTCCCAGAGAGACGCTGTTGTGTGTGGCTTGGTTTAATTCCACACTGAAGGACCCAAAACAGAAAGTGGGGGGTTTACAAACATGCATTCTGCATTTACTGTCAAACTCCTTTTACAAAGAGAAGCAGGCAGCAAAATCTTCCATTCACTGGAAAATGTTAGGGGTCTTTGTGTGAACAACCTGGCAAATGCCAATGGCTTTTGGTCCATGAGGAGATTTCAAGTCAGGTACCCAAAACTAGAAATACCTGAAACGTGTTTGGAAAATCCTGGCTCTAGTTAGTTCTGGTGCTTTATTTGCCTTGATTCAAAAGATGCCTTCAAACAATGTAAGTGATCATTCCATGTTGAGAAGGATGCAGAAGCCACTTTGTGTGGTTTTCCTAAAGCAGTCAGATTTTGCTCCCAGTTTATGGAGCTCAATGCTCAGAAAGGTTTTTCTAGCAGCCACTGATGCTGGGAAGCTGCAGGAGCAGGAGGTGCCATCAAGTACTGCAGCACACACAGGACACAAGCCCCATTAGCAGCATGTGCCCACATTAAGGAATAAGAGGCCAAGGTTTTCTCTAAATCACTGTTGAATGTACAGGCCCCACAGCACAGATACCCATGTGCTGGATTAGCATTCCATGTTAATATTGGAAAGGACTGGGTTTCTTAGGAGGCTTTTCCCCCTGTTTTTTCAGTACAACAGATACAACACAGGTCAGGTCCTTGGCACCTCCAGGATTAATCACAGCAGCCAGGATCTGCTCCTTGCGGCCCACACTGTGCCAATGGCACAGATGGCATGAGCTGTTTGAGGAGCAGCAGCCTGGGGCCAGGGAGGTTTAGAGGTAACAGTGTGGTTGCAGGATGCTTAATCCCAATCCTGTGATGTCTGGAGATTCCTCCAGCTCCTGCCTCTGGAGTCACACTGACAAATGGGCATGACAGCTTGGAGATGCTGGGGGGAAAATGATCATTTCCTAACCTTGGAGAATTAAACACACTTTAAGATGCGGGGAAAAGGGTTTACACCCACATACACATAAATGCTAATAATGCTTGTGATTTCCAAGCCAACCTACATGACTGGAGATGGCAAGGTCATAACTGCCTCCATGGAAATCCAGTGCTGCAGTCACTCCTTCCCTGGAAAAAGGCCTCCTCATCCCCTTTCTACCTAATGCACTAACCCACGAGGTTCAGTCACAGTCTTTCCCTGAATAGAAGTGCCATAAGTACCCACAGGAGTTTGGAGGTTGGCTCACAATAACATTCCGTACAGCTTAAACCCAAACCACTTGGGCTTTTCCAAGAAATGCCATCATGAACCATGTGCTTTTGCTGTAATGCAGTTAAGGATAAATCTTTCTTCCTATAAGACTTTTTTTTTTGTAAGTAAGGCAGACATTGTGATTGTGAGAGTATGTTAATATCAAATAAACCATATAATATTACTATCGTTTGGTATTTGGCACACAAAAAAAGTCCTAAGAAAAGCGCAGGTGATCATGGTAATACCTACACAGATGCAGCCCCTGGACCACATCCCACTGTCAACTCCATCAGTAATAAGCCAAGACAATGTAATGAATTTGATTGAATTTACTCTATGTAACAGAAGAAAATTGCCCACTGAATCATTTTTAAGCATATGTGTATGTGCATGTTAGATGGCTTGATAAATCCACAGCTATCTGGATTTGGAACTAATCTTACACTGTGTGTAACCAACATGCTGGAAAAAATTACTTCATGGGTAGCAAGAATAATTCTTAGTCATAAATCAATGCTCTTCAGGAGGGAAAGATGTATTGTGGATGGTTTTTTCATTCCTCTTACCAGAAAGTCTTCCACGCATGGCCACATTAAACAACGTTTTCAAATGAAAACTGAAAATAGCTTTGGAAAATAAGACAGCAGAAAGCACATGGGGCTTGGTTTGATACTAAGGAAATAAAGGCTGAAGGAGAATATTACCAGCTGTGATTCATCTGATGCAAGAGACTTTGCTTTTAAATATAAGCTCGGTACAGCAGAAGGGTCAAAATTGTACCTGGGATTTAGGATTATGTTATCTGCTGTTCTGCAACATGGTGGTAGAGAGAAAAGTCTCTCTGATAGTGCTGATAGCAGGAATTGGAGACTGAGGATTAAGCAACAGCAGAGATAGCAACCAGCTTTCTTCTGTTAGCCTTTCATAGATTGCAAAAGAAAGAGGGTGCCTGCCCACGTGAGGCAGACATAAGCTCTGTGCCCTGCTGATGAGGTGCTGGGCAGGGCACAGATAACCACCAAAAAGGTTGTGTTATTATTTAAACTGGGGGCAGAGGAATTGCTGAGGGCTTCTAAGAGGGGTGTGGGCTGGAGGAAAGTTTCCAAAGACCAGGAAAGGCAGATCTGAAGAAGAGGGTAAAGGCCTGCCCCAACCCTCTCAGCCTAAGCTGTCCAAGAGGACCCTCTCTAACCAAGGACTCTCCTCAACAGGTCCAATTGTGAGCTATTGCAGTTGCATTGGAGACCTGGTTGTGGTGGACATACTTATGGCTGTTGATGTTACTTCCTCCAGCTGCTCAACTCTTCTGCTCAGGGTCCATCTGCTCAGCCAAGGGCTGCTGATAGCAAAGTACACAGCAAAGACAAGGGGTGGCATCTGCTCCAGTTTAGGAGCTTGCCCTCACGTGGCTCAGCCATCTCTGTGCCATCCCCCCTTATGCATCAGAGCCCTCTGATATAAACCCCACCTTTCTGAATATCCACAGGCTTGAAATCTGCTCTGAATCAGACTGTTTTCCAGGCACTTGTCCATGGAGCAGAGGGTGTGCAGAGGAAAGGCTCCGCTCTGCAGCTTGGCACAATTCAACCCAAACAGCTCTCTCAGAAGATGTGCACACCAGGCAAGCAAGGGAAGGAATTTTGCAAGAAAACCATATTCAGAAATTCAAAATCCACTTAACCATGCACAACCAGTAAAGAAAGTGGCTGCAAGCTACAGTCCAACAAGTAAGGATTACTCTGCTTTGAGTGTGAAGGGGTTGACAGGTGACCTCCAGAGGTCCCTTCCAACATCCATTACTCTATAAATAGGGTTATAATAATGCTATGGCTTTCCTAAGGCTCCTTTCACCAATAAACCAGCCTTACACTTCTTTACAAACATTAAGCTGCAACACACCCCATCAAGAGCATTTAGTGCATTTTAACCACTGCAGGAAGAGTTTAAGGCTCTGCTGGGCTGAAGTGACAAACCCAGTTGTCACAAGTGAGCGGCACAGACCCAGCTCTTGCAGCCTCATGCCATAACCTTGCTCATTAAAGGCTGCTCGCTGGCTGTGGCTGTGCACTGAGGGCACATGTGCTCCTCACTCCCTAAGCTTTGCTCTTCTCCCAGCCAGCTGAGAAATCCCAGCCAGACCCTGTGATGGGAGACAGATGCGGCGCCACTCCCAACATCCTGCTCTGCCTCACGCGCTGTCTACCACATCACCACCTAAATTGGTTCCAGCATCATCCTCGCTGCTGATGAGGTGCAAAGCAGACAAAACGCAGCCAGATCTCCCTGTGCCAGCTGGAAGAGGTGAGCTTTGGTGTATAGCAGCAAAACATGCATCAGTTCAAACGGGCGCAATCAGTCACATCTAACACCATAAGTTCAAAATACTTCTTTACGACACAGGAACCATTTGGGCCTTGAATTCATCCTTGGTGCTGCATAACATTACCCATTACCTTTGCAGCAGTAGATAGGTATTTCCAGATTGAGCAAGAAATTGGTTGAACAGTTGCCAACACATCCCAGAGAAGCTGGTGACCATCCACTCTGCTTGCTGCATGCCAGGTCTAAATTCATCCCCTATCTGCTCTGCTGCACCATGGCCAACATGAAGGTGTGTGCTGGCCATCGGAGCCAAAACAGTGATGAGTTTGGGGCATGCATTCAAAATGTCAAGTGGAAGAAAGAAGGTTATGGGGTCTTCTTCCAAGGAAAGGCAACAGGAGGTATTTGGAACTGATGTGAGTTGGAGCACAGGGCTGGCACTGGCTCCTGGATTAGTGGTGGGATGGTAGGGAGGCAGCCCGTGAAGCTCTGCTCCAAGTGATGAACATCACATGCAGAGTAGATAGGAAACAGGCACAGGAGACAGCAGGGAACCTGAGAGGCAGATTTTGGCTGCTTGCAAAGAGGCTGCAATGCAGAGAATGGGCCAGGACTCTTCTACTTTTGGTCCCCGAGGTAAATGCGGTTGACAACCTCCCCAGCTAAGCTGTGCAGCAGGTTTGAAGGCCTGTTGGCAAATTACTGGATTCCCTAATTCTTCTGGCACTGAACTGCAGCAGGAGGGGAAGCTGAGCTGCAAGAAGACATCATGGGCCAGTGTGGTGCTTGGCCACAGCAGGAGTCAGAGGTGATATGCTCAGAGCTGCAGCAGCACTTTGCACATCCAGCCACCAGGCACAGGACTTTATGGAAGAGCATCTCTTATGTTGAGATCAGCCAACAGGAATTTGCAAGCAGAAAATGCAGCAGCTGCAGTGGACTAGTCAACTGGATGAAGTTTTCAAAGAGGAGGTGGTAGAGCAGAGCACAAAGGACGTGATTTTAGTGCTGTTCATAAGGACTTGGCCACTTTGTGAAGGCTGAATTTCTGTTCCTATCCAGTCTCACGTCGTGTGTCTTCCCTGAACTATTCACCTGTAGATCATCTGCTCAAGCATCAGTTACTTTAGCTATAGCACTGCTGTGTTGAGTGAAAGCTTGTATACCTTCCAAAATGAGGCTTGGCCAGCCAGGACTTTGAAGAGACGGAAGGATTCACAATTAGTTAAGCACACATGTCTGTTCTGGGGTGCTCAGGAATAGGATGATGGTGTAAGTGGCCTTGGAGCACTGCTCTGGAAGGCATCACTTACCTCCGTACTGTTTCTTCTGTGCCATGCTCGTAGCTGATCATCCAGTGCTGCACGGAAAACCATGAAGTGGTACCTCTGGCATAGCTGGATGTCAATGCAGAACAAAACAAATATTCATATGCCTACTTATTTATTGTGTTATCACTATTTCTGAACACACACACACACACACACACACGCACACCCTCCACAAGCAATAATGCAAGGCACAGATTATCTATAATCCACTGGCAGCTATTGATCCATGAGGCTATCAACAAACCAGAAGGATACATATGTCTTATTCAATGTGCAAACATTTGCCCATGACAGCACTGGCAGCAAGAAGACCCAGATAAATTCTGTGAATAACACAGCACTCTAGATGAGATATCAAGACTGGTTTTACACGTCCTCAAACTGAATTACTGAGGAACAAGGTATTTTCTCTGTAAATGACTTGCTGCTATAATTCATGGATAAAGGAAAAAAAAGAAACCTGCTGTTTGAAATCAGTGATGGCCCAATCCTTTCCTCCATGGTGTCTCTGGGTAGAGTCCTCCAGAGCATCAGGAGAGCTGTTCTGCTGCTAAGCAACAGACTGACTCCCAGACAGCTGATGATTCTACCAAATAGATGAGTGCCAAAGGTAAAATATGGGCAAACTCAGGAGTAGATTTCTTCTCCCCCACTTCTTTCCTATCTCCAGTAAGTTCATTCAGGTTTGACAGTCAGCAGGTGCTGTTTCAGCTTTTCATCCACATCCTCAAGCAAATGGAAACAGCAATCCCATGTATTCATTCCCGTGCCGCTAACACCAAGACCTAAGGAGAGCTTCTCCACTTGCTGGGAATGAGATCTCTCTTTGCATGTCAAAAGTCCAAAATTAGAAGGCAGCTTTGCCAGCTTTCTTGGAGCTGGAATGCTCCAAGGAAGCATTTAAGTCTTTAAGCGGGGTTAGGTTCTCCTTCCCTTGCCAGCTAACTTTTCCTGCACACAGACACAGCCTTGTGTGTGAAGGCAGAATGAACTATGGTGAGACAGCAACAAAATGAGTTGCCTGTGAGTGTGCATTCACACACGCTTCTGTGTGTCTATGTGCGACCACCTTTCATGCTAAGGAAGAAGGCTTTAATCACAGAGACAAAGCACAGTCATAATCTATACAAGTCCCTATGCACGTGAGTTGCATGGGTGAAGTTTCTGATAGCAACTTTAATTGGAACTTTTCCTCTCCAAAGTGCAGGAGAAATGTAACTTGCTGGAAAGCACAACAAAATCAATATTCACCTACAGCTACAACGCAGGAAACTCACACTCATGAATACAAAATGTCCACGAAGAGTATGAAATATTCCCTGAGCATAAAATAAGGTACAGGGTTGAGCATCCAAAGCTTCTATGTGTACCTTTGGAAAACTGGATCATTCCAAACTCCCTTGGGATGTGAAGGGGCAAGTGCAGGAGATACCTGTTTGTGTAATTCAGTGAAGATCCCAGTCTTTGTGAAATCAATTCCAATAAATGGGTAATTTGGGGGCTTAAACTGAATGTCGTGGTTACACTTTGGTTCCTTTGTAACAGCACAAGCCACATCTCTTTTCCTCTGCTGCTTGGCCAGCAGAGCCATTGCAATGCAAACGAGATCCATTTTCTTGAGGTCAGCAAATATTTTTTAACCATATGCAGAATCCACACAAAACGTGGCCTTTCTCCAGGCACTTCCTTCAAGTTACACAAGTTTCCTTTTCCATGATGGTTTAAAGAAATGTTCAAGACTGGTGTAGTGTAAACTAAATTCTAAGTGTGATCCTCACCATCTCATTGCCCAGAGAGTTTGGCTCTATCTTAGTAGAGCCTTACTAAGCATGGAAGTGGTAGAGATGCGTTACTGTTGGACAGTAAGGACATGAGAGAAAAGGTGGAGACCTTCTAAGGGCCTAAATCAGAATTACTACTCAAATAGCAAACCAGTCAATGCCATTGCATGTCACTTCTCAGTTTTACACTATACCCAGCACAAGGTGGATTCATTGACAGTCATCACTTGAAGAGAAGGAAACTTATCACACACTTTTGATCATGGGGTCTCCATTTGTATGAGATCAAAGTTCATTATCATGTATAAAAGAAAGCATCTTATCAAGACATTGGAAGCAGTTTATCCTGATCTTAGAGCTCCTACACTCAACAAAGAAGTGAAAACCTATACATTAACTATCCACCTGTAAAAAAATTAAGAGAAAACCACCAAAAACCTCCTGAACCAAGACAGAAATTGCCCAGCTCTAGGGCTCATCACCTTGACAACTTTGCATCCTCTTTTGTTAAAGAAAGAAGTGTCAGGTCTTCACAATGAAGACATTGGGATAATGTTTCCATCTCAGAGTGTGATAACTCATGGAAAGAGCCAAAGAAAAAGTTAATGACATTTTGGCACACCTGAAGTCACAGCCAGCAGTCAGACAATTTGAATCCGGTAATTTAGGGAATCTGACAGGAAGGCCATTAGGTCTTCTCGATTACTCAAGTTTCAGATACCAAACATCTCATTTGAGATTCCTGCCTGACTGCACAGGTCTGGAAGCAGTGCCACTTGCTGGTGAAATTCCTGTTGAATACTCTTTGTTCAAGATGAAGAGCAATCCAAAGGGCTTCTCAGACAGACTGTTGATACCTTTGCTTTCAGCAACTATTTCTTCTGATTCAGAAAGAAATGCTGTATGTGATCCCCTCTGCTCAAGACTTCTGGCTAAAAACAGTTTCTCCACAGTATGTGGTGTATTTTCTTCCAATTAAGTCTCTGTTTCACCTACCCCAAGATATCACTGGGCTTTTCTAACTGGGATTTGCAAAACTTCTTCACAGAATCATAGAACACAGAAGAGTTTGGGTTGGAAAGGACCTTAAGATCATCCAGTTCCAACCCCCTGCCATGAGCAGGGACACCTCACACTAGACCATGTCACCCAAGGCTATGTCCAACCTGGCCTTGAACACTGCCAGGGATGGAGCATTTACCACTTCTCTGGGCACCCTGTGCCAGCGCCTCAGCACCCTCACAGAGAAGAACTTCTTCCTTATATCTAACCTGAAAGAGGCTCTTTGGACTCTCTGCTCCTGTTTAACTGCTTACCTCCTACAGTCTTTGTATTATGTTATTTTCCTGGAGGTCTGATGTAACCTCTGCTGACCTTTCATAGCTTCTCAGAAAGAGGCACTAAATGCCTTGAGAAACCCAGAAACACCTTTGTAAGCTCACACCACTGCAGAGTATTGCCCTTAAAAAATAAGGTGGGATACAGTAAAACGTAGGTCTATAAAAGCTTGCTGCTTTGAACTGGAATTTTGCCTGAAGAAGGGACTTGACAATACCAAAGTTAGCTGGGAAAATGCCCTTCCATTTCTGAATCTGTAATTTCACATCCTTAACAGACCCACCACCACCTCAGCACGTAATGTACACAGGGGACCAGACAGTGCTTAGCAATCGTATCTCCTGCTTAACCAAGGGGAAATGGGAAGACAACACAGGCAGAGGGAAGCAAAGGACCCAGATACCCATATTCTTCATGTGGCGTCTAAAGCAGTTCGTTTCCCAGAGCAGAAAACCTTTCCCATCTTTAATGCTGCAGAAAAGAAATGGTTGAGATGGTGTCGAGCTGCAAAGGGCATAGTTTGTAAATCAGGGGCAAGGAGATGATTTGCTTTGCAAAAGAATGGCTACATCTCACCTAGAGAACTGTATATATGACCCATGACCTTGTCTCAAATACTCTGCAATCACCCTGGGGGGACAGAGATGCCACAAAGCACTCGGAAATTCCTGAGTATTGGTATGAGGGAGAGTAAAGGAAATGGGAGTTTATTTTCACTGCAAGAGGCAGTTGGGAGGCAGTGATCTAATTGCCACCTTCGGAAACTATCAAAAGGCTTCACATTCCTCCTAGCAAACTGCTGCACGCTGGGAAAACACTGCAAGGTAGAAGTGTGTGGTGTGAGTGTCTCTGACTCTGGAAGGATAATAAACATATGGACCTTATTACCAAGGAGATCTAAGGACTGAAGGAGATCAAGAGGGGCCGGGTGAAAAAACCCAGCCATGTTGGGACACCAGCAGTTCTCCTTCCTCCAGGGATGGGCCACACAGCCTTACATAAATGTTTTGCTCAACCTTTCAAAGGCATTTCAGAGCTTTGCTGCCAGCTCGAATTTTAAGCATGATTTGCAACGGTGCTTCTCCCTCTCCAAAAACCCCATTGCCAATGGATTTTGCCAGATGAAAAGAGTGGCTCTTTGCAGGCTGGGACTGGAGCTGCCCAGAAGAAGATCTGAAGACCTGGTTAGACCCTGCTGACTGACTTAGCATTGGAAATTTGCCTCTAGAGATGAAAGGGTAGCCAACTCCTTAGATGTTCGCTTCAGAGAGGAGAGCACCATCCAACACAACACGCATGTTTACAGACAGCTCTCAGGGGAGCCAAGCAATCAACAGGCACTTATTCTGCATCAGGACACCTGGGAATTTGGAGAACAGAGGACAGATGAAGAGTAAAGTAGCTTGTGGAGAAATGTGTCCCCAGGAGCCTGGATCAACAGTGGAGTCTGGCATGGAGCTCCTGGGACGTTCTGCTATGCAACTTAACTCAAGCAGGATCCCCGGGGAGAAGAAGAGCTGGGACTGGTATCATGGGATGCATCTGAAAGGCATCTCTCCAATAGCCCCTGTGCCTGCTGTGGGGGACCAAACCCTGTGCTGCTGCTGGCTGGCTTGCTTCCAGGTTGGCCAATTCAGAGCCTGCTAACAGCCTGCTGACATGGGAATAAGAAACTAATGAGGCCTTAACTCCTGTATAACTACAGGCCAGGATTTGGCTCAGAGCATAGCTTGGAGCCTGGCCAGGCTACACGGGAAATCACTGCCTGCGTTTGGAGGAGGGTGGTAGTGACCATGTGGCATAGCGAGGCTGCTCCATTTAACAGTGCAGAAGTCCTCATCACCAGCTTCAGGCATGGGGTCATCAGCATCACCTCCTTGAGCGTCTCTTTACCGAGTCTGCATTAAAACAGCAAGCCCAGTAGTGAGGTTTTGTGTGTTTTCTCTGCATTTCTCTCCATTTTTTGTCAATTTACAGCATGGCAATAAAGCAATAAAGTAGCAGCAATTTTTGTTTTGAAAGAAGCAAAGGAAAGGCAGTTACTATAGGGAGACCTGCAAAGTCCCACTTTTGCACAGAAAACAAAGTAAAAGGCCTGGTAGGACAAGGGGCAATGAGTTCAAATTTAAATAGGGGAGATTTATGTTAGATATAACAAAGAAGTTCTTCCCTGTGAGGGTGCTGAGGCGCTGGCACAGGGTGCCCAGAGAAGCTGTGGCTGCCCCATTCCTGGCAGTGTTCAAGGCCAGGTTGGACACAGGGGCTTGGAGCAACCTGCTCTAGTGGAAAGTGCCCCTGCCCATGGCAGGGGCTTGGACCTGGGTAAGCTTTAAGGTCCCTTCAACCCAAACCATTCTATGACTCTCTGATTCTGCCCATGAAGCAGCACTTGGCTCCTTCTGCTGAGTGCAAGGAAAGAGCCGGTGCAGTGTGACTGTAATCTGCTCTATCTTTACCATCAATCACATTGTAATGAGACTAAATTGAAATTCCAGGCACACATTAATAATGGATGGATGAATTAACTCTGAAGAAGCATTTGATGATGCTTTCACTGGGCTGTGATGTCTACAGCCTGTCATCACATTAGGTTACTTTTTGGACATATATAGGGAAAACTTTGGACTGAAACATTCGAACCAAGGTCCAGGTCTGCAAAGGGACCCACATTTCAGTTGAGCTGGAATTTTGGAAGCCACAAAATAAGGCAACTCACATTTAAGACACCAACTTGCCCAGGCATCTGCATTCACAGGCACCACAGTCATTGCCATAAATGTGCCTTCATTACCTCACCAGCAAGTTTCACCAGACATACCTATTAGTATTTGCATCCCAAAACTGGGCTTTCTTTTGCCTAAAATCTCAGAAAGGCCTGTTATGGCCATGGTGGGAGAGAAGTCCCAACTCAGCTGAAGCAAAGATGCTCTGTCGCCTCTGCAAGATAGGCACATCTCTATAGTGTTCATTCGGGTAACAAGAGAGCTTGATTTTCAAAGCAAGCAGTGCAAGGTATCTAATATCTTCTTTCTACTGTGAATGGTGCCAGGATCCAGGCAGTCAGAGCAGACATCAAGAGTTTGTTGTCAGGACAAGCATGAGAAATCTAAAACCATCAGCTGCACTCCCCTTAATTGCAATCCACCCCTAATGTAGCTTAAAATCACAGCTTAACAAACTCCTGGCTTCCCATGTTGGATGTGCCAAGCTCATTTCCCACTATGTCAGTCAGAATAGGGGTTCTTATATCTGATAAAATCAGTTTGGCTAGATCTACAAGTACCACAGCATTGGATGTTTTCTTCATTTGGCCAGAGGATGCTGGTCCATGTGAGGATTTCAGAGACCTCTTCTTTTGCAAAGCTCAGGACATGTCTCCTGTTTGCTTTAAGCACTGTGTATTTCCAGCGCAGTTACTAAAGAGGTCTGCTACTCAGCAAAAAAGATTACTTAAAATCTTGGAGACTGGTGGCTTTGGTGGACTTTGGTCACACTTTAGATCCTTAAGAGCTGGTTGGCCAAAGCAACCAAAAAATCATCTATTACACATAGAATCATAGCATCCTATGATGCAGTTCCTGATGACTGGAAAGAAGGGTAATATAACTCCCATTTTCAAGAAGGCGAAGGTGAAAGACCCAGGGAACTACAGACCAGTCAGACTCACCTCTGTGCCCGGCAAAATCTTGGAGCAGATTCTCCTGGAAAGAATGCTGAGGCACATGAAAAACAACGAGGTGGTTGGTGACAGCCAGCATGGTTTCACTAAGGGGACATCCTGCCTGACCAATTTGGTGGCCTTCTAAGATGGGGCTACAGGACTGATGGACAGGGGCAGAGCAGTTGATATCATCTACCTGGACTTGTGCAAAGCGTTCGACACTGTCCCACACGACCTCCTTGTCTCTAAATTGGGGAGACACCAATTTGATGGATGGACCACTCGGTGGATAAAGAACTGGCTGGATGGCTGCATGCAAAGAGTTGTGGTCAACGGCTCAATGTCCAGTTGGAGACCAGTAACGAGTGGTGTCCCTCAGGGATCAGTGTTGGGACCTGTCGTGTTCAACATATTTGTCGGTGACATGGACAGTGGGATTGATGCGCCCTCAGCAGGACTTGGAGGTGTTGGTTGATGAGAATCTTGACATGAGC
>NW_009945209.1:0-1085 GCF_000696875.1 Nestor notabilis | reverse complement strand
GGGGCAACCCACCACCCGCCGTGTTCTGGCAGAAGGAGGGCAGCCAGGTCTGTCCCTGTCCCCGTCCCTGTCCCCATTCCTCTCCCCAGGTCACAACGGGGATGTGAGGTGAGATGGGGATGCAGGATGTGTTGAGGATGGAGGACACCGCAGGGACATGTGGGCTGAGGTGGGATGTGGGCTGAGATGGAGATCCCAGCTCAGCACCCTCCATCCCCAGACCCTGCTGTTCCCCGGCCAGTCCCCGCATCCCAGCGGCCGCTTTGCAGTGAGTGCCGCAGGTTCCATGACCATCTCAGATGTGCAGCATTCCGACTCCGGGAATTACCTGTGCCAGGCCATCAGTGTGGCTGGCAGCATCCTGGCCAAGGCGCGCCTGGAGGTGGAAGAAGGTGAATCCCACCCCAGTAGGCAACGGGGATGTCCACCACCCATCAACCCAACACCCCAGCACTGCGCCATTCCCGATATTCCCGTCTTTTCCCCCGCAGCACCAGTAATCCAATGGGGTCCCACAAACCACACAGTACTGCCAGCAGGAGCCACGGTGCGGTTGCCGTGCCCGGTGTGGGGTGGTGGTGACCCCATGGCCAATGCGGAGTGGCTGAAGGATGGGAATGTCCTGGTGGGTGCCGAGCCCCGTGCCAGCCTGCAGGAGAACGGCTCCCTGCGGATCACCGGCCTCCGGGTGAGCCAGTGCAGCAGCCACAGGGTGGGATGGGGCAAAGGGTGGTGGGTGCTCAGGGAGATGGGTACAGAGGGCAATGGGTGCTCAGAGTGGTGGGTGCAAAGGGAAATGGGTGCTCAGGGTGGTGGTTGCAAGGGCAGGTGGGGCTCAGATTGGTGGGTTCCAAGGGTTTGTGGGTGCTCAGGGTTGGTGGGGCTCAGGGCGATGGGTTCTACGGGTTGGTGGGTGCTCGGGGTGATGGGTACAAACAGAGACGGGTGCTCAAGCTGGTGGGTGTAAAGGGAAGTGAGTGCTCAGAGTGCTGGTTGCAAGGCACGGTAGATGCAAAGAGCTGTGGCTGCAGCGGGCAATGGGTGCTCAGGGAGCTGGGTGCTCTGGTGGCGGGTGCTCAGGGTGC
>NW_009945208.1:0-10933 GCF_000696875.1 Nestor notabilis | reverse complement strand
CACGCCGGCCAGGAGGCCGCGGGTCCGAGACCGCCCCCGAGCGGTAACGCCAAGTCCGGGAAGACCCGGGTTCGACACCGGCCCCCGGCGGTCCTCGCACTCCCTGAAGGGGGGGTGAGGGGTGGGGCGGGGAGTCGGTCCCAGCGAGCGACACGGTACCACCTCAGCCGGTAAATCCTCCCGTAATCCCCTCCAAAACAACCCCCGGCGCTAACAGACCCAAGGGCTCGAGGCTCTGTTACATGGAGGGAAAGGAGAGGAGCTCCACAGCGCTGTTTCAGTAGTTTTTATTTCTAGCATCCATACACGTACCAGGTGAGTGATCTTCTGTCGGAATTTACAAAGTACAGCACACAACCATGCACAAGCAGGGTGTTGTGGTTTTATAAATTATGTCTTCTAGCCTCCACGAGACCTCAGTGCAGCAGACACAGCACTGCTAGATATAGAGTTCTAATCAGCAAAGGTACAGGCAATGTCTCCTTGGTGTTGACACTGAAGCTATGCTTCTGGTCTATTCCTGCATGTAGTGACTCCTTAGTGGGAAGGACACAGCTGTCTCAGGCCTTAGTTTTCCTGGTAGTAGAACCACTTGTCAACTGTAAGGGACAGAAAAAACAAAACAAACCACGAGGGGGTTACTCCTCCATTAGCAATCCACTTTTTAAACAGTCATACAGCACTGCATGTCACCTCCAGTGCAGGACCTCCATTGCTCCAGTCAAAAACTCCACCACACAGCAAACAGGTTCTTGTGTGACCCTGCCTACATGTGTTTGTTTTCCTGAAGAAGCCACCCTCACTCAAGGCTGGCACTGGGAGCACCCAGGCATGATTCAGTTCAGGTGAGCACAGACAGCAAGCCAGAGCTAGCTTGGCTTCCCTCTGGCTCAGCTGGCTTGGAGAGGCAAACTCGTTTTGCCTTCAACTCCCTTGTCTGCACAGAAGACAGCAATTTCTTAACAAGTTTATTGCCCATGGAAAGACTGGAAATGACAGCCTAGCTCCTCTTTCTGCCACACAACTGTGGATTCTCAACACCACCATTAGCTTGCCCTTGGGTCTTGTTAAGAAATTGATATTTTCTGTGCAGCTCTCCTGCACCAAGGATACTGATGAAACCCATTTTGCAGAACTAATGAAACTGGTCTCCTGCTATCACTGCATTTCAGTCCTCTTGCAGGGCTCTTTCAGGACAAGATAACCTCTTCTGAAGCAAACTACTGCACCTCAGGTCTCTTACCACTCATTTACCTACCTTGTGTACCCAAACAAGGGAGTAAGGCAACAACAACAGATGTTATTCAGGAATTAAACTGCATTACTGGCATGTTTGGTCCAAGAAGGCCCTTTATTTCTCCTGGTGCTAGAGCCAGACCCAGCCATCACCTAAGACCCCCATTTTCCTACTGATAGTACCTTTGAGGAAGTCTCTACTCAGTACTGGAATGTAAACGTGGGTTTTGAGACTTACCTTCAGGTGGGATTGGGTTTGCAGCTTTACACGGTGGTGCCTGAAACAAGAAGTGCATTAGCAGACAGCAACTGCTGACAGAGGTTGACCTTACACCCAAAGCTCACTAGACATCATTTAGAACTTCACAAGTCTTTAATGAGCACCATTTAAGATCTAAGCAGCATGAGCTGTTCTGTGGCAGCCAGCTCTGGTCAGCTGTGAGGGAATAAATGAGCTCACATGCAGCACCAGTCCTGTCATCTCCGCAGCCTCCTCATTCCGTAGATGTCCTTCATGCCAGAGGTGCTCTGCTTTAAGCACAGGCTGCAGTGCCATCTGCTTTTCACTACAAGCAGTTACTGCTCCAGCATCAACACAGCTGCAGGCAACTTGCCTTTTTTGAACCTACAGTGTGATAGTAGAATAGAAGTACAGGAGACTCTCAGAAAACTTCTCTGAAGAGCTTTCACCTGATACTTAGCAACCAAAGAGAGGCAATGGGCCCTGGTTGGTGACACATCCTCCATGAGGGCTGCACTTTCAGAAACTTAAGAGTAATTTGGATACCACCAGAGAATACAAGCATTTTTCAAACCAAGGCAATGGTTTCAAAAGTCTCACCAAGGCTATGGAGAGACTCTGGCTTCTGGTCACATTTCCATACACTGAGGCAACATTTGCATTTTGATTCCTATGTTCCATTCCTCTAACCCCTTTCAAGTTACCAGCAGCACATCAAAAGTCTAGGGAGATACAGTTAAGCCCTGAAACTGGACAGGAGTTCTACACTGGGAACTTTAAGCTTTTCATTGCAAAGGATGCAAGGTCCCTGCCTGCAAGGCGCTCAGGAATAAGTCGTCTTTTTGTCAAATGATGACCTGTTCTGTGAAGCCCTTGGAAGGCCAAATATTTAAACCCACTCTGAACAGCTGACAGCCAAGCTGAAACTCTGGTTTGGATTCCATCTCCCAGATGACTTAAGGGCAAAGAGAAGCCTCTGGAGGAAAGTCTGGCTTGCTCCACATCCACCCTATTCAATCAGAAACAGGTGCTCTTCTGAGCATACAATGCACTATTCACAGAGAGGACAGCTAACCACACAAATAGTATTGTTTTACCCAATACTAACATTGGGGTTAGGATACTCAAATTTGTACTTACTGCATCCACAGTAGCTTTTGCACACTCTTGACTACAGCAGAAGGGGCTGTTTGACACTGTCAGGTTTGTGCTAGAAGAGACAGGTCACTTGTGAGAATGTGAAAGCCAAGTCTCTCCCCCAAGAGTATTAAATTCTGGAATATTAAGAATCACTGTTATAGTTGCCAAGTTGAAGGAGGAGGTCTGCAGAGACAGCCAGCAGCTGACAGAAAGCTTATCACCATTCAGGAAAGGCACCTTTGGGGTTATTTGTTTAGGGGAAAGGAACATGCACAGTACCACAAGCATTAACCTACCAGTTGATCTCCCCTCCGTCTGTTTTCTTTGCTATTAAAGCTTTCCAGTGTTCATGAGTAGTCTTAATGACGTTCATAGCAAAATCCTAAAGGTGAAGATGGGAACAAACATCATGTTATGGGTAAGCACTAAACCATCTTCTCCAGACTATCAGTTACATGGAACAATGGGCCAGTATTTATAGGTTGATTTTAGATAGTTTCTAAATCTAGAAGGGATTCTTAGACCTCTTCCATTACTGCAGCATTCAGGAACAACAGCAACCTCCCAGCACACAATAACTGAAACAACAGGGATTTACAACATGGATTGTTTTACTTTCAAGATGGGAGGATATGCCAAGATCACCTAGTGAGCTTGAGGCCAAAAGAAAACGAACAGAGAGAGTCTAGTCTCAGGCCAGTGCTGTATTACTAGAGCATCTCCACTCCCTCTTAGTGTCCCCAGCAGCTATCTGATCCCAGAATACCTGTGAGCTTTCTTCCACTCCAGGTAAATCATTCAACTGCTGTGCAGACCAACAGGAAGAGACATGCACCTAATCTAGCTCTGCAACTATTTCATAATGAATCTGCTTCCAAGCATATCACAACTTTTTTTCTTAGAAGAAAAAGTGCTATATGCTCAAGCATTAACCTGTCAGCTGGAGAAGGAAGCACACACAATCCTTTTTTTGTGCCAACACCAGTAATAAATATCCTGGTTTGACACCACACAGAGCCAAGGAAAACACTGCATAAATGTGCAAGGTTATTTCTCCCTATTTTCTGTCTTGGCCTTGATCCTGGTTCCACCCATCCAGAAAGGCAGTAAGATGTCCCAGCCCACCCAAGCTACTGCTATGCTAGAGCCTAAGGGGACAGGCCCAATCTCGCATGACTTCCATTTCAGCCCTCCTTACCCTTTCCTTCCCAGACAGGGCTTTGCAGGCCCTCCCCTTCTCTGCACCAGCTTTGGGTGCAGAGTTTTGGGAGTCAAGTCACCTCACTAACACACTCATGGCACAGCAGGACTGGCAGGAGGGAGGGTGCAGAAGCAGGATTTCACCTATTCAGGAGCCCTAAGTTATCTGACCCAACTCAGAGAAAAGGCAGAGGTACACTGCTGCCCCAGTAGAGCCTTACTCAAAAGGCATGAGGGAACACTTTATGCCAGAAGAAAGACACATTTTAACTTCTGAATTAAGTTCAACTTGCACCAGGCTGCAGTGGAACAAAGCGAGTGAGCAAGGGAAGCAAAGGGTGATGCCAAGCAACCTTGCTCCAAAGCAGGAGCAAATAAACCTGGTGTTTTCCATCCTGGTTCTGACAGAGAGGGTCCTAGCCCTTAAGTGATCCCACATCAATGTCATCTAGAAGAAAAACTGATAATATCCAACAGCAGCAGGTTGATAACCCTATGCTTTTTCTCCTAGTATTCCTGCAAGCACTAGGCTGGAAACAAGCTGAATGGTAGGCTGGGAAAACAGCAGAAGAATTAAGTCAACTATTAGTAGCCTCACAGAAACCCATTCTCTCAACAACTACTCATTCGCATCCCCAGGCACCTTGTGCTCAGTTTGTGGACAGCATGCCTTTGCAGGCCCACAGTAACTAAGAACAGCAATTGCTACCTTGTCTTTAAATTCGCCATTAAAAGCAAACTGGTTTTCTGGCTTTCCATCAGGCACTTTGTATCTTCTGAACCAATCCACGGTAGCTTCTAAGTATCCAGGTTTCATCCTTCTGACATCATTGATATCTATCCAGAGAGAAAAGGTTTGTTAGCCAAACCTAGTGACAGAAGTTACTTACCTACTTGCTGACTCTTCTGAGCTGCCCCTCATTCAGCCCCTCCTCAAGTAGCCTTAGCAACATTTCAGACAGGTTACAGTAAAGACACAAAGTGGGTATCTGCATAAGAAAGTTAGTGTTTCATATTCACAGTATATCCTGACTGCTACCAGGAGCATGGACTCATTTAAACAGCCTTGATCAGAGATTTCCTGGACAATCCCTTTCCTTCCACTCAGAGGACAGGCTATACAACCACTCTCTTATTCAAGCTGCCAGGCTGTGCAGAAGGCAGACAATTTGGGATAAACAGTAAAATGTTTTGATACAGGAGTGTCAACATCCTGTTCTGCTGTCCTTCCAGTATCACAGCCAATTAATACCATGGCATAGAAGAAGCAAGCCCATATCCTGATTTGAAAGTTTCCTGCAGGGTCTCAAAACAGAAAGGGAAGTACTAAGCCTGCTCCTCCCTCCTGTTACTTACCATTATAGCTTTCTGCTTCAGGGTCTTCAACGTTGATAGCAATTATCTTCCAGTCTGTCTCTCCCTCATCAATCAGTGCCAGAGTGCCCAGCACCTTTACTTTGATGACTTCTCCTCGAGAGCAGACCTGCAAGGACAAAGACCTTATTGTCTGTATCGATGCATCCAAGGAATGCAGAACAGGAGACTGCAAGCTAAGAGAGTTCAGCAAGCAGTGGGTACCAGGAAATTAGGTATCACTTATCAGCAGTTCATAATCCTTGGCTCACAAGGCTTGCGTTGTAAGACCTCAACATTCTCCAGAGGCAGTGAAGGGAAACATCACATTCTTAAGGTAGAGGAGGTAAGAACTAAATAATGTCTCTGGATAACTGACTTCAGAGACATTAATGACGTTTCAAAAGACAGTTACCCTTTAGAAGGCATTACCTTGCTTCCAATTTCACACACATCAATTGGATCGTTATCTCCACAGCAGCCAGTATTTTCATCTTTGTGACCTGGATCTTCCCACGTCTGGAAAAAAAAAAACCAAAACAACAAAACCCAAACAAACAAACCAAAGAACCCCTACACAAGTAAGAACTCTCAGGTTTCAAGAGGAAACAAAAGGCAAGTTTATTTCAGGCGTGCAATTGCCTCTAAAGCACAGGTGATGGCCCACTTCACACATGCTTTCAGGTCTAGTGGCTGAGCTACTATTTCACTTGTGCCTGCAAAAGCAGTTTGAATCCAAATTAAAAGGTCTTATCTTGCCAAGGTAAACTGCTCCCTCCTACTGACAAACCATTTTTCAACAACATTCCAGACTTCCTCCTCCATTGCATAGCTACATAAAGGTAAAGTTCGCATCTATAAAGAACATTCATTGATTTGGCTGCCTGCCTATTCCTGTCCCTATTCATGTCTTAACAGAACTTTCCTGAACTCCAGATAGCAGTCCAACAGAGATAGAAGACAGAGCAAGTGGGTTGCTTCCTTTTAATTAAACAATTAAAGACACATTGTTACACTAAAGCAGTGACAAGAATGCGGAGTCCCATATCCTGGGCTACCCAGTGTCCTAGGGCATCTCACTTAAAGTGGTGAGTATAAGCTGAAAGAGAGGGCTCCAGAAGGCATTTGAGCTACGCCTCCAAAAATAATAGCTGCTTAAAACATGCTTCTGATCAGGAGCAAAAGGACACTGTGCTTGCTTGCACTGTAAGGAGCATCTACCTCTAAGGCTGTTCAGATATAAAAAGCAATGCTCTTTCCAAATTTCTGCATGCCAGGACACAACTAGAGTAGTCAAGACCTTGTGATGCATCCAGAGCATTTAGGAAGATGTACTGAAACCTGGGGGGTGCTGCAGGACTCTTCGCAATCACTATCACACTTCTCTGCAAGGAAGCATTAAGTTCAGTCCTTGCCCTTGATGCATACACAGCTTTGAAGCACTAACACATAACTGAGTGAAGGGTTCAAAAGCTGTAATTCTGTACACAGAAAACCATTCAACTTCGAAACACCATCTTAACCCACTTGGAGAAAACACTTAACATGCACTGCTATCGAAACTAGAGCTACAAAATTCGGTGTGTTGCCCTGTGAACTGCTACTGACAATTTATTTCTCTAAAGGAAACTCAAACCTTGTAGAACATCAGAGGCAAACAGCTTTGCTCGAAGTTCCTTTTTACCCAGCAGTCACCAGCCAGTTAAGAGCACACATCCAGGTGTCACCATCTGTCAGTCCCACCTTACCAGCTGTTTCAGAGAAAGCATGTTTGTGCACAGCCTCTGGGCTTTCAAGTACCTTTCTGCTACTCAGACCCAACACTGAGAACAGGGCATGTACTACCATCCAACAGGTCAATACATTAGTCTGTGTGTTTTAGACCCTGAACAATAAGAGGGGCAGAAATGGGAAAGATAGAGTCTTCAGATCTATTCAGATCTTCATGGCCCACATCCAAAGCCTAAATCAACCAGTAATTCACTGCAAGAAGAATCTTCTGTAAAGATTAAGCTTAAGGGCTGTACACCGAGATTCTGTATCATTAGTTTAAAACTTTAGCTCTTTATGCTTCGCCAGGCAGGAACTGAGGGCATTGCACTGCCAGATGCTCAGTGCCTTGTGTAGTGACACCTTCCTTCATCCAAAGACAAGGACCTGCCAGCTACTGTCCAGCCAAACTGCTGGGTGGGCAAGGAGAGGAGCAGCGCAGCAGGTACCTCACTAGCAACAGCTGCTCATCCTCAAATAAGTTGTTTACAGCATGAGCTACAAACCTAACTCCTGAGATTTCTACTTTAAAGTACCCCTGCTTTCTTAACACGTTCTCTTCATTAGCAAGATTATATATTCAGCTACAAATGCTGTGTTCCAGATCAGACTCTCAGCCAACCTTTTGCTCATTAATGTACTGGTAGTCAGAGACACACACAGTCATCCTCCCTCCTCGCAGGCAGAAAGCATGAGCCACTGAGACAAATCATAGTACCTGTGGAATAGCACCATAATTCCAGATATAACCTTTATGGGGAAACACATTAGCTACGTAGCGCAGTTTTCCTTTCTTCACATCTTGCTTAATTGGGTTTAAAGGATCCTTTGTTGCAATCTGAAAGAAAAGTTACATAAATCTCTCCACTCTGCTCTAAGAAAAACCAAGATTTTATTTATTTACATTTTCTTTAATGAAGCTGGTTGCTATCTGACCAGCCAAGAGACCAGAGCTGACTCTGGAGCCCAGAGCAGATATTGAATAACTCCATTTCCTGTTGCATTGCCACCTCCTGGGATATAGTTTTCAGCAGACTTATAAGCATCAGAAGCACAGGGTGTTGAGAGCCATAAGATGCTGCTTTAATCAGAAGTCACAGAAGACTACTAAGTTATTGTAACTTCTGCAAGTCTCAGACTCCATATTAAACCTTTAGCATCAAGCAGCTATTCACACGAGAAGTTAGAAACCACTCAGATTCATAAGGTGGATGTAAGAAGGAGAGAATCAGCAAAGCCAAAGATTAATAGACTAGTCAGCTCAAGCACTTAAGCTAGGAACTGTAATATAACTACCTCCATTTTAGCATTTGTCCATCGAGGTACTTCCACAACCATGTTGAACACATTCTAAAGAAAGCAAAATATCAGTGAATGGGAAGGAATCTCAAGACCACACTTTAAACTAGGACACATATAAGTAAGCATAACAGACAGTTCACATGAAAACCATAGCTTTCCCCCCACAGTGCCAGTTTTGATACAGCGGGTAGGAGTAAGCCACCTATTTAATAATGTGGGTACCTACGCACTATTCTCGTCAGCTGAGAACATTACTCCCAAATATTCTAGTCTGTCTTGGAGCAGGGAAAGATGCATGAGCTCCCCCACTCCAAATTGACACTCCTATAAAAGCAGATCTTGTGAGCAGCATGGTGCAAGGATAAAGATGTAAGGGAGAAACACGGAACCACACCTTGCACTATCTACTTTACAAGTGACACTTGAAAACATCTCCTGTTGACTCCAGCTAGGCTGAGAGGACTTTCAAGAGTTCAATGTCAGTCTTCTCTTCAAGAGAACAAGCTTTTCCATGCCTGAACCTTAACATTTGCTGTTTGAAGAGATTATGGCTTTTAACAAAAAGTCAAACCTTGCTCTCTAGCATCAACGAGGTTTCTAATCCCCATGTTAAGCACTATTATTAGTCTTTCAAAGTCCCTCAAACCTGTATCATGCCATAATTAGATTGCTATTGTGCAAGAAGTGCTGTTACATCATTGGCTTTGCCCACACCTTTTCCTAACACTAGTTTATTACCTCCCTTAACTGCAGGGGGTCACTGTTCATTTCCAATCTGTATGTGAAAATGTATATACTATTTTTATTTATAAAGGAATGAGGCAATTGTAACTGGCTAGGCAGGGTGCTTATGGCTTTGCAGGCAAGGAAAGATAACTTGGGGGTGCATCTGTTAGGCTTGCAGCTTTCCCACAACTGATCTGACAGATCTGCCTTAGCCTAAGAGACCCAGTGAGCAGCCCAAGGTCATTCCTTTGCAAAGCTGAGACACACAGGTACAGATAAGGTCAGCACATCCCAGCCCTAGACTGAAAAAAACCACCCTGCAATCCTCTCAGCGTCTTAAAAGTCTAAGGATAAAGATCAAGGAGCCCAGACAGGGTAAGGCAACCTTTTGCTCCAAGCTGGGCTCCTACCATAGCTGACAATGAACCTACCAATTAACAAGTAAAATCTCTGTAGAGAGTCACTTCAGCAACAGAAAAACGTCTAATGTGATCAGCACTATTGTGTAACTTCAGGGACTGACCTTCAGTGGTTCTTGATTCTCTTAATGACTTGGCACTGAGACACTGGCAAGCAACACTAAGCAGCTGAATTGAACCCCAGTAGTCCAGTTTCCCTTGTTAAGCATTACTAGTCCATGGAAACCCTCCTCACCCCTATTATGCTCACTCCCCTGCTCTTTCCTCCCCTGTTCCGTGAGTGTCTGCAGAGTGTAGCATTACGTGGGTCTTCCTTGTCTGAGTTACCTTTCAGATACCTGCTTTTGAAAACTGCTTTCCCAGTGTCATGGTTTAAGCCCAGCCGGTAAGCAGGAACCATGCAGCCGCTCGCTCACTCCCCGCCTTGTGCCTCCCCCCGCCGAACCCAGGACACCCAGTCAGCCACCGAAACTGTTTCACCACTGTCCTTGATGATTACAACCTGTCTTTTCCCTTGTGAGCAGGCAAAAGCCATGTCAGACTTCCCAAAGCATATTCTGACAACACCTGCACCTCAGAGCTCAAACAGCTACATTTTAGAGGTTCATTTCTCACTTCTGCATACTCTTTTCCTTTCCCATAACCCCTCTCTACCTCCAAATTACACCACGAACATTGTAACAGTTCATCCACTCAGTTTTTAAACTGCACAGCTTTTTAGTATGTGTGAAAAGGAGAAACGCGCTACAAAGGTAAGGAACACAGTCGGAGAGCCCTAGTTCCCACTGACAAAGCAGTCAGTGAAAACTGAAACACAGACGTTTCGGTTTCCTAGAGCTGAGGCACTTTAGGCAGTGATTCAGAAGAGCCTAATTTGACTAACCACCAGCTGACGGAAGGATGTAAAAGGATGTAAAAGCCCTGCAACACCGCACGTGGCAGGTTCCCCACCTGCACTTTTTGCAAGGCAAGAGGTCCCCAGGAGCTGCTCCAGCAAGAATTTAACATCCTTGCCCTCTGATCAGCAGCTGATTATAAAGTGGCTTTACTGCAGTCAAAACCCAAACCTGAAATATCATCCATAAGAGTGAATGTAGATATTTAGCTAAATAGAAAACCGATCCTTTTAACCCAAAACACTTTCACGTGGCCTCATGGGCAAATTCAAGACAACCACTTGTATCTCAGACCCAAATACGACAATGAGATCATCTGCTTTTTTCTCCTACATCGCTCTACCCAAAAGAGAGGCAAAGGGGCACCCCATCTTTGCAAGACCTGACGATGCTTCTGTTAGGTGCTCCTGCCAAGAAGCAGTGTAAGGGACCGGGAGCTTCTCTCGGGTATTCTAGGCTCGCAGGACCACTCTCCCCGAGGAGCAGCGATACAACAACGCTCACACCCAGAGCTCCAGCGGTTGCTCTTGTCACTGTCCCCACTCCAACGAGGCCACACCAGCCACCAAGTGCCCCTCGCGCCGGCCCGTCTCCCCTTACCTTGCCGGCATCCGCGTAGATGGGGATATCGTGGAAGGGGGAGATGTAAC
>NW_009945207.1:0-266 GCF_000696875.1 Nestor notabilis | reverse complement strand
CAGCAGCGCCGCAGCGCAGACCCCCAGCTCCTGCACCGCAGCCCCTGCGCTGTCCGCCCTGCCCCACACCCAGCCCTACAACCTGCCCCACGACCGCGTCGCCAGTCCGTTCCCCACGGTGAAACAAAAGATCCCCATTAACGAGACGGACAAACGGCTCTGGGTCGGTTCCTAACGAAATCTCCCCCCTCACACTCCCTCTTTCTTTTTTCTCCCCGCCAAAACCCGCGGCCCCTTCGGAGCTTGGGCACAGCCTTGGGCACTGC
>NW_009945206.1:38134-39977 GCF_000696875.1 Nestor notabilis | reverse complement strand
TAATATATATTTATATATATAAACCCCACGATTTTTATATTGTTATATATTTTTGTATTGTTATATACTTTTTTATATATCACACAATTTGCTTGGTACAAGCATGATGGCATTCTCCAAGTGACTATACAAAAGTGGATCATGAATAGGGAAGGGTGGAAAATGTGACTGTGATACGATTTTGATTGCAAAATTTCAGTGGAATGAACAATAATAAACATGCTTTTCTCCCTGTAGGATGAGGGGAAAAAATTTATCTAGACTATCAGAACTCTTTCAGGAATTCGGTCCAATCAGCTAGATGAAAGAAAACCTAAGAAATGACAGCAGAAGGCAGCACCTTTATTATGTTATTAAACTCCTTTCAGCAAATTTATCTAATCACAGAAAAAGCCATTAGGCCTTTTGCTGTAGTGCAATCAAAGAATTAGGGTTAATTCTTCATTTAGCAATAACTACTACATAATTACTGTAAGAAAAATATACCTCAGATAGAAATATACAAATGTCTCACTTTACATCAACCCTTTTAAGATAACCAAGTGTATTGAAGGTGAGTTATATCACGCAAAAAGTGGAAAACAAAGCAGGGTGTGCCATGGGTTTTGTTTTCAAACACTTTTGTTTTATAATTTTATTTCCCTGCTGGCTAAGTCATCAGAAGGTTGTTTTTTCTTGGCTTCTCTTTGAAATAATCGTACTTTCTACAGCTATATATTTCCTTTACCTTTCATGTAGCTATAAAATAGTTATTTCAACAGGTGAGACGCATTCCAGCTCGCAGGTGTCCCAACACAGATCCCACCAGTGCTGGCTGTGAAGGCCGTAATTATGTGTCATCACATGTGAGCTTCCCAGAACAGGATCAAAGGTGAGAAGAGGTTTTCACAATGCCTGGAAGGAAAATATGTGTGAAAAGTGACTTTATATAGCTCTGTCAGAAGATATTTCATCTGTTAGCAGCACGGGCAGGATACATCGCTTCAAGTAATAAATTTAAAAAGACAAAACAAAACCAAATAATTCTGTTGGAGCCAGTGACACAAGGAAGAAGCTGTAGAGCAAAACAGGTGAACAACTCTCCATCCAAAAGGAAACAGCATCAAAGGCACAGGGGAGAAGGAGACTTAGCTGGTGAGGTGCAGCATAGGGAGAAAAGTAAAAGCAAAGGAGCAGCAGCATCTCTGGGAAGAGTTGAGTCCCACTGCTAGAAAGTTCCCCTGTGAACTTCAGGGATAAATGGCTGTCACTAGGAGATGTTCTTTCTCTTATAATTTGTTTCTAGAAACAGTATCCAAATCTATATGTGCAAACAAGTAGATAGGTTTTTTCCTTGGCTTTTTGTCCAGACACATTGTTGTATTTTGGGTATTTCTATCAGAGCTTGCAAAAAATACATAATTTTAAATTCTGGAACTTTATTTCAAGCATAACTTTGTTATACTTAAAATTTGGTTTAATCAGTTGGAAATTGAAATGCCTGTAACCTATATTTTTCATAGCATCTTTTGTTACTTGGATTCTAAGAGAAGCAGTTAGAATGATTTCCGCAGGAAAAGGTTGCCATATCGTATTGCTGCCAATTGCCGAACAGACTGCACCTGCTTCCAACACCCGCTGAGTTTTGGCCATCGTCAAAACAAACAGGCCACGGGTCTGATTTGATAGAGTGGTTCCCATGCCTATAAAATCTCACCAGATTTCAGTTCATTTTAGCACACCCCAAGAAATCAAATTCCCACGTTTTAGCTTTCTGCAATCAATCTAGTGCAAATACTCACAAATACCTAATTACTGGAATTACATAGCTCTAATGCCTATTGCCATTCACTTCTGTCATTTT
>NW_009945206.1:0-38103 GCF_000696875.1 Nestor notabilis | reverse complement strand
GCTTTTTTGTAGTTTTGGTAATAATTACTTAGTCCTGTGGAAAGGCAGCTGTGTGCTGGCGCTCAGACCCTGTGTCAGTCCAGCTCCTTGCTAGTGTTAGCACACAATGTGTCGGGGTCATGGTACTAAGTGAAGTTGCCTCATTAGCATCTCTTGACTGAAAAGGGATAAAAGTTAAAATGAATCCATCTGTTTTCAGTACTGCTTTGTTTATACTTTCTAATGCTGGGTTTTGGCAAGCCCAAGCACTATTTATTCATCACTGTTGTCAGTTATCCATTCATCTAGCCACAGAATTTTGAATATGAGTGTTCACTTACTCAGGCAAAATTTTCTCTGCATATTTGTTTGTCTTTTGGGATACAAGTGCCAAATATTTATTTGAAAGTAAAATCCTGAACAGCAATCATGTGAAAGAGGCTGGGAGGGAAAGGGAATAAGGTATGTTTGATGGCACTCAAACTGTAGTTTCTGCCAACAGATCCCACTCTTTTTTTGTGTGTGTGTAATGATCTTTGCTGTACTGGAAACCTCTCCCTTATCCTGGGAAAGAGCAAGACATCTTGGCACCTGTTTGCAATTTGCATATTTGGCAGTGGTTTTTATTCTTAGACATATACAAACCTCTGCTATGATCTGCAGAAAAGAATCCCTTTGAGACCCAAATCAAGGAAGAAGAGAATTACAAGGTGGATACATAAAATAGTGGAAAATCCACTGGAAGCTGCTTAGAAAGGAGCTGTGCATTATGACGGGCAAGCAAAGGGATAGTAAATGCAATATGTACATTGCGTAGTCTCTCCACAAAGGCAGAGAATAGTAGTGGTGGGGAGAACTTGCTGCAAAATGATTTCCAGAGGTTATAGTGCAATGACAGTGCCAGTTCAGGGCTTCAGCGACTTTTCAGTTGGGGTGCAGATGATAGTTTCAGTCACAGTTTTTAGAGTTAGTGTGTACAGAAAATATAGCTTAATTATCTAATTAAAAATGTCTAAACAGATAATGGGGTTGCTGAAATGATGGCTAGAAGTTCTTCAGTCACCAAATACATGATGAACTATTTTTTGCCCTGAAAATGCTAGTCATAAAAAGGTCAAAAGGGACAAAATGATGAGTAAAGATTAAAATAATAGTCTTTAGAAGTCACAAAGTCCTAGGAGATGTTAATTTAAAGTCTGAGGTGTCTGAGCCTAAATATTTGTTTATGTAGTTATACCTGACACTGCAGTTTGCAGAAATGTAACTATTTTTGTAAATATTTTAATTACTGTAGCTTCTATCATAATCAGCAGAAAAAAACAAATTATATATGATATTTTATAAAATATCATACATAATTTGGGGACTGGGAGGTTTTGGTTGGAAAGAAAGAAGACTCCTTATTTTAAAGTAAACTTTTATTTACGTAACCTCAACTCAAATCAGAGATTATTTCAATGCATCTGTGAAACTAAACAGCACTGATGTAGTTGCACAGATTCAGAAATCAGTTGCACAGATTTTACTGTCTTACTAAATAGTTGTAGCTGGAACATCTAGTAACTAATCAAGACACAATGAATGTGGTCATGTTCGAAAAAATCACAAGAAGTGGAAGTTATTTGTTATGAAAGTGAGGTACTGTGAATAGAAATTAACTTGAAAGTAATAGGATAAGGGTGAGAATAAGTTCATTTAAATAAATAAAATAGCAGAGTGAATAATCTTTCACTTGAGAAGGATGCATATAGGCATTACATAATACATGCATTTTTCAATTTTAGTTAATTCAAATGAGAAGCTGCAGAATCAAAACATAATTTCAAAAAGAAACTCCAGTTGTTTTATATATTGTAATTTAATTCTGAGGAAGGTATTTTTAGTGTCATCACAGCACCTCAGAGATCACAAGCATTTTGTCAGAGTTGTTGGAATCTCCATCTTTAAATGAAACGGCTCCAGTGTTTCAGAAGCCACAGCATTTGGGCAAGAAGAAAGCATAATGCATTGCATTTATGCTAACTTTGATTTTGCTGCAACATTACAGTATTCGGACCAACAGTCTTCTCCATTGCATGGGATAACCTCCTTGAAGCCTTCCCATCATCTAAATAGAGAAGGCTGGTGGAAAGTAGAATGAAGAATTTATCTTGATCATATTTTCTGAAACATTTGAAGGAGATTAGTCCTTCTGATAGCTGGCAAATGTTTCCTTCTCTGCTGGAAAGTCTCCACCTCTCCCACTTATTCTTGTGATAATTTCTATTTTCTATTTTGTAGAAAATAATTTACATTTAAAAAATAGAAAAACCACCCCCTCTAAGCTCCCTCAATCTTTTTCTCAAAGTGAGATTTTTTATTTATTCAACCAGGAGTTCTAGAGGGCCATTCAATTCTATATTACAAAGTGCTGTGACGGTTTTCAAAGTACCATCTCTCTATAGCTGCCTTTAGCATTCTAACTGTATTGAACAATAATACAATATTAAGATTGCAAGATTAAGAACTCAGACAAAAATGTAAAAAGCCAAAAAAACCCCCCAACCTAAAGGAAAATAAAATGTTGCCCTTCAGATTTCATCTAAGCCAGTTGAGAGATCTTAATATATTCCACTATAAACGTTAGGAATTAAAAAAAAACAGTCTTTCTGGCCTGAGACACTAGTCAAAATCTACAGATTTGAGAGATTCAGGAGAATTTGAGGGTTACAATACACTTGGCAAAATGCACCCAGCTGTTTTCCCTGGCTTTCTACTTTCAACACAGAGAGTCAGCGATAACTGAGCTCTTTGTTTACAGCAGGACCATCCATAAAGCTCTGGTGTGACCTACACACAGACTAATGCTTTTGGCAGTATATCAATCCCCTCAGCACTTTTTGTTACATTAAGGGCACTTGGTCAACCTTCCAGTTGAGATTCTAAATGTACTTTGCCAGTTAGTTGGCTTTAATGCAAACTCCAGCTCTCTTTGTCTCTGGTTTTCCTGTCATCGGCCATTTCCCCCTAGAGTATAGCACTGCTGCATGTAGGCTGTCTGGTTCAGTTCAGCTACTATTCTTTACCAGGCATTTAAAACATCTATATTATTACAGTGGTACATAGTAAAATAGTATATGAAATGGATTGGTTTAGGGCTCAGCAGTATTATATTAATGAGCACATTCATTAAATTTAATCTTTTACTGTTAAACTAATCAAAGGGATTTAAAATTGAGTCAACGAAGAGCTATAATAAACCATTAGAAATTACCTGGCTTTCCATACAGTACCCCTTTAAAGTACCAAATTTCACATTGAAAAAGGTAATCTGTATGTTCACTAGATCTGTGCAATTGTCCATAGACACTTTCAAACATTTAGATTCTCAGTTATTAATAGCATAGATGGAACATATTGTAAGATTTAAATCTAATAATTGATCATTTTTTAACATTTTCTTTTTTGTGCAGGTGGATGTAGCTTGAGCACAGTACCTGGAAATCATGAATCTGATTTAGCTTCTTTATATAGTCTCAGCATTTAGTATATGGTCTACCTCATTTTCCTGCCTGTTAGACAAAGATATTTTCACTCAGTGCACAGGACATTATGAAGAGGTGTCATTTTATATTTCAGTGTCATTGGAGATATCTATAGATCAGTATTTTTGGTTGGTAAGCCATCTTATGTTTCTCTGTCAATGGAGAACCTAAGATCATTCTTAATTCCTTAAAGAGATGTGGTGATATTAAACATCACAATTTTCATGATTCATCTGACATTCTCTCTCCACAGCAAATCCTTTCATTAGCTTGGAACCATGGCAGTTCTTATGTTTGAAGCTTTGCCTGTTTTACTTAAATCCCAACTAGACATTTTGTGGGTCAGACACATCCCTTATTTTGAGAGAGAGAAAGAGAAAACCCACATTTTTATTTCAGTCTTTTAGAAGCTTTAAATGAAGCCTAATTTCTGTCTACATCACTTCTCAAAAGTAAATTACATTTCATAGCTTACTGACTCCCGCCTCCATGCTCTGAGACTTCACAGCCACTGCCTTTCTTAACTCATTTTATTAAGTCTTTCAAATTTAAATAAAGGAAAAACATGCTTTCTTTGCTTCTGACACAGATGGAGGGAAATTTCCCCTTTAAAGTTGTATTTGTAGATAATCTTGTAAAAGAGCACTGGCTCTTGCTTCCTGCCAATAGAAGCTTCATTTTCACTGTACACAAACAAAACTGGAAGAGCAGTGGTTCAGACAGACAGGCCAAGCAGGCCCTGCTTACAAATACATCTTTTTATTTTGAAGGAAAGGGAGTAGTGCACTGGAGTTATACTAAGTTTCTGCATAATAATACGCCCTCACTTTCACTTTCTCATATACTTTTTGCTCAGTCAATTCATATTTCAGCATACCTCCTAAAAACGTCACAGATACGTCTCTGTAAACTAATTTTAAATGAAATGGGATAAAAAGGTTCAGAAGTTGTCAGAAAGCAGTCTTCATACCATGCTGGATTTCTAGCTCTGCTTCAAGCCTCAGGAGGTCTCCCTGGGGAGAGGGACAGGAGCCAGGGTTGATGTTGTTACTTGGCACATACGAGACTGATAATGTTAAAGAATAAGTTATACATAATATCCACAAGGTTTTCTATGTTAAGAGAGACTTACTGAGTATTTGCTGAAAACATAGGTAAGAAGAGGGTGTTTGAATCTATATAACCTGCTCCAGCATCACTGATCTACTCTATTTTTCTCATCTGGTTTGATCTCTAGACTAAATGTCAGTGACATTTGGGGTTTTTTCCATTAGCTCTGTTACAACTGTTCTTTTGATTCTTTTCTTGATGGGTGTGTATTCTGACCCTGCTTGATATGGTACTACAGCTTTATCATGTGGGTTAAATCTTCCTCAGTTTAGCTCATGTGGGAAGTCCTACTTTGAAGTCACTGGAACTAATTGTGTGTGTAAAGTAAGCATGATACAATACACATAATCCAAAGGTGCTTAATGTGCAGTAAGCTGTCCTACTTTTGGCAGAATTGTCCTACATTTCAGGAAGGCATTTTGCTTTCTTCCTCAATAATAATAAATTGGCCAAATATCCTACTTTTTGTCATTACATTTTACTTTTCTTTCCTTTGAGGAAAATAAGGAAGATAAAGCGTACAGGGAATGTGCAGAAAATATTTTTCTAGGCTATTATGTAATGTTCCTTCTGTGATTTTTGTTTGTTGTTTTTTTTTTTTTCTATCAGCATTCATCTCAGCACCAGAATATATGACATTAAGAGCAGACTTTGCTTCAGTCATGCCTTGCATTTAAATAAACTGATCAAAGCACTTTATAGAAATTTATTAAGCCGAATCAAGCTCAGGACAGGTACAGATACATGTAAGCTTGATTTGTTACTGCAGCAAGAAAGGTTAAAGGATTTTTTAGTTGTCATACTAGCCATCATAGAAATAAAAAGCACAGATCATAATTACTACACTGTTCTCTTTACTGGCTTTATTTCATGATTTTGTTTTATGAACTAGAATGACATGAGGCAAGGTTTACTGTGATGTCCACTGTGGTTTTGTACACATATTTCACAGGAGATATTTGTAACTAATATAGTAAAAAAAAAATGAACCAGGCCATAAATGAGAAAAAAAGTTATTAGTTAATCATAGTTAACCACAAACACAGTTAAACAATTAGGAATGTTTTTCTATTCCAAAGTACACACATATCATGGACTAATTATATAAATGTCTCAAATCACTAGTAGATGTGATGAAAACAAGGTGTTGACAGAGATAACCTGACCCTAAGATGAGGGCTGAACATCTCTATAATTTCTCCCTGGTACTCTGCTTCTGTTCCTTTGATTCTGGATTCCTAAAGTTCAGCTTTGGTTCCAAAACAACTTTCTTTTTTAACACAAAGTTGATTTTCAAGTCCATTGAGCCTCGTCTTTTCGTTCAAAATGCCTACAGAAAGTGGGCCCCAAATGACCCTTTAGCTGGGCAAGACAGACCTTAGATCTTTCATCCTTCCTTCCACTTGTACACATGCACACTTCTCCTTCTCACTCTCTCATACTAGGAAATGGTCCTCACTAGGGTTCTACTCCTGCGTGAGATACATACTGGTACCCCTCTTACTGTTCAGCTGTAGATAATGTCTGAACTACTCTGTGTCATGGCACATTCTGTGCAGGCAGAGGACAAAGCCTTTGTGTTGAATCTGCTAAAATGTGTGGTAAAATTAACACAAAATTTTTGCCCAAGTTTACAGCAAGCATTTTTGCTGAAATTTTATCAGTATTAAATGTGACCAGCTGAGGGATTGGAATGAAACTAATGGCCAATTTGGTCTTCCTTAGTTGCAGTGTGAAAGAAAATTCCTTGTCTCATTTCTCATGTATATCTAGATCATAAATTTTCATCATTCCTCTTTCACTCTGAGGTTTGAGAGTTCTCTTTGTTGACTATTATGGCAAAAAAGAGAACATATATGCAAGGACACACACTGATGTAGGATCATTGTCTTCAGAGTGTAAGCTGTGGACACTGAAGCTAAGGGATTAATCCTTACTTGCTGAAGCAATGACCTCTCCTCCCAGAATTTCAGCTAGTACCTCTTCACATTACAAAAGGTTGCTACAAACAGGGGAAGAAAGGACTCTAGGGTATTATAACACGATGCGGAGAAGCAAAATGAACCATGTTTGCCCAGTTCTGATGCTAACCTCTGTCAAAACCACACTGCTGTGACTATAATTGTCTTCATGGTATGTAACAGATTTATGAAGAAAAATTAAGATATTGAAATGTTCAATAAACAAAGCAACAGTAAAACAATGAAAGCTTGGAAAAAATCCAGCTGGGAGGATGTGCCCTTTCTAATTTCTTTACATATAAATTTACCAAGTGCCAACCTTAATTTTTTCCCCTAGTTTTACATTACTCCCAATGCCTGAGAAAGGTGCCAGCTCCGTATCTCTTGTTCTTAAGTTTGTTTATTGTCCATTTCTTGGAAATGAACAATAGTCAGGGACAGCGTTTTCCCATCCTATGTCAGCACTGTATTACAACTGTGGACAAAAAGGATCTGTTTGAGAGATAATTGTCTGAATTCTTTTAAATGCTGTCCTTGCAGAAACTTGTCATAAGCAGGAACTTTAATTAGCTTATTTGCTCATTGGCTTCTTTGTAGGAAATGCTGCTTATTACAGAATTGCTTATACCTGGGCATATTTATAACAAAACATGCTAACAAACCTATTTCACAAAGATCCAGAGCCACTGTGAGAAAATGAAAAGTCCAGCTACCAAAGAACTGCGCTGGATGTGAACCGCTGACCTGTATCACACTCTTTGTGGCTTTGTGTCATATTCCCAGTACCCTTAAGCAGCAAACTTCTAACATGATTTCTAAGCAACTCGACTGAAGCATTTGCTGCTTTGGAGACTTCAGTTGGGATGCTTCATTAAAAGTATGTCAAGTGAGCTACAAATTCCCATCCATGAGCTACATCCTTTATCCTTGATAACTATTACATTTTGAACACTTAAAGAAGCCTTTTGCCCTTTTGCTGTCCACAGCCATGGTAAAATTACATGTAGGAACATTCTTCCTAGCAGAAACTTTCCCTCAGCTGTCTTAATTAATTTTTTTACCCATGGCAATTGTTGAGAGCTCAACCATTTTGGTATGGCAGCTAGCCGAAGTGTTCATAACAACTCACTGAAATTCCCATTTCTCCTCAGGGCTTTATGTAGGAATTCAGCCTGAAGTTCAGAAGAGGGTTGCACACATAGATGGTGATCAATTATTCACTTATGAGTAATCAACCTATTTCTCTAACAAGGACTAGTATATATTTTAATAATACACAATTACTATTAATTTCCCTTTAGCACTCACTACGTTATTGGTGAACTCCATTAAAGACAAAGTGTGTGACCAGATATAAATTAACATATTAGTGCCCTTTCCAGCACACCTTCACAGAAAGGGACTACTGTAGTCAGCAACAGGGGAGCTCAAGGACAGCTTTTACATTTATGTCTATAGACAACACTTTGTTTACCAACCTGAATCCCTCTAACTCAATCTAAGCCACCTCCATTATGAATTCAGCCTCATGTTTCACTGACCCACCTCAGCTAGAAATAATTGTGCCTGCAAAATGAGTGATGGGAGCCATCCACAGCAAACACATGCGGGATGTGTGACAGGCAGCCACTGACCTGCCTTTCACCCTAAGAGGATTCTTCTCAAAAAAAACCCCAAAGCAACAAAACAACCCTGCTTTTAAGGGTGCTTGGCATAAATGGGCACCTGCCAGCTCTTCCTGTGGTCGGTCAGAGAAGCTTCATAGACCCCTTCACAATGCTACTCACATTCCACGGGAAGTGTGGCTTCCCTATGTCGACTGGGCATCCCCAGTAGGTGTTTCTCTGAAGACAGGGGTGGTACAGTGGGTGCTGCAAGTGTTTCAGGGTTGCTGGGTACATTAATAGACCCTACTGTAACCTGACAGATTGGGGTTTCGTAGCGGATCCACTAGCCTCCGATACTCCATGCTCTGGGATTCTCTCCTGAATCCTATCATGTCAGGGGACACCCCACAGGCTTAGCCAGAAACTTCAGAATGGTTTCACACTTTATTTCCTTTGCTGTCTGTATACCTGGCAGAGTCATCACAGTATTATCACGGGGAAAGCATCTGTAGCAACACAGTCTCCCTGACACAATAGGCCTAACTGCTGTTATACCCCTTTGCACTTAGCAGAGCACCTGCCATGTATTTGTCTTGACAGCCTCTATCAAAAAATGGTTACACAAGAAGAAAGACACAATAAATGAGCCATTTTGATTCACAAAAGTGACAGCAGAAGCTTGCCAAATGCTTCCAATCCCACTAGGTCTTTTTCTCCCCCCTGTTTTGTCAGTAATCTGAGAAATGAGGTGAGTCATTTAGGCAGCTTGCAAAAATTGACCAGCACCTTGCAGTTTTGGCACAATACTTGAATGAATTTATCTAGGAACGGGTAATGGAAAGGAGCTGGAATAGACGTAGGTGGAAGTAGCTGCTTTTACAGACAGACTCCCTTTCCCAGTCTCACAGAAGATGTACATGTTCCAGCTGCCAAAAAGAAATCCAGCTGCAATGTCTGCTCCCTTCTCACAGATGTAAGGGCACCCTAAAGGTTCCTCTTCTAAAGCCCACAAGTGAGCAGTATAGATGATAACCACAAAACTAGCAGTTTTGTAGCAGCTGCTGTTTTTCCTTACACCTCCCAGACTTGGCTTCTAGCTCAGCAGTCAAGCTCCTGCTTCTCTACTAGGAGCATTTTGACAGCTGAACAGGAACTCTGTAGCTGAACACTGACATCCCACTTACGCCATACCTGATCTCACCTTATTTTTGGGTTTGGCTAAGTTCTAATACAAGCTCTCTTGCAGCTGTTAACAGACCTGGCACATATGTGGTAACATCAGGATTTTTTTTCCCTATTTTATCTTTGCTGCTGGCCTCCAGTATGTGCAGCTAAACTACAGAGGTGTACTGCGTGATCACTGCGTATTACAAATTTGATGGACTTCCTTAAGGTGTCCAAGATTAATTGATACTGCAGAATTTACCAGAAAGTACTGTTATAGAGGTACACATGTCTGGCTAGTCAAACACTTCTAATCCAGACGAGATACTTGAGGACTCCATTATCAAAAAGCAAAAGACTGTACACTGCTGAATCTCTCCAGGCACACAAGGCAGGCTCTTGGAGCAGAGTTGCTTCCAGAGAGTGGGCTACCACTTTCACTGAAATTTGGAGAAAAAAAAGGGGAGTGAGGGGAGATGTAGGGGAACAAATTTATCTTCATATTGTCTGACTTCATCTACTTGTTGGTAGCCTAGTCAACATAACATATACTCAGACTTCGTAATTTTTTTATTCTCCTCCAGCAGGAAATCAGCTTTTAAAACCCGTCACTGTTTTTTAGAGGAAACATCAGATTACTAAAACACTCTGAAATCCTCAGATGAAGAAACAAAGCACCTTATAAAGGCCTCTGTGAATTCTGTAGCCCAGCCTTGTATCATTCACTTAGCAGGGTTGTGTCTTCTGTGATCATGAAGTGATGAAAGCTCATTGCATGCTTCAGTGTTCCAGAAGGCCTAGAGCCAGATGCCACAGCCCACAAAGTGGTCAGGCTTGGCAGGGGAGATGCTCTGGTGTAGCACATCTCCTCACTGCCCCTATCTAGAAGTGCTCCAAGGGAGGCCTGTCAGCAGTTCCAAACTACTTCCCTGGTTGGACCTTGAGAAAAATTGCAATGGTACTTCTGCTTATGATTTCCCTGTTAGTGCAGTGGGGTCAGTTTGCATTTTTTATGTTAGCCTGTCTGAATCAAAACTGGTAAAGGTGAACAAGTCTTCTATTTTACTTTTCATTCCATTATTAAATGGTAATATTAAGCAATGACCTGCGTGTCACACATTTGTCAGCTAGGTCTTCACAGAGAGAACCTCCTATTTTTATTACATTTCTATTCAGTAGGCTACACTGTCCTCATACTTCAGTAAGACTACTTGTGGATGAAGACAAAAGTCTGTAACTGCATTTAAGCATCTAACTCCCCTTAATGATGCTAACTGCCCTTCAAGACCTGGTCCCGGGCAATACTGCCATGTAAAACATCAGGGTACTAATCAAGGATTCCTTTCTGCCATAGCTACTCCTGTTTTACTGCTGCCTTACTCCTGCCTCTAATTTTCTCGTGCCCTAAGTTTCCATTTGATGTGGACCAGGCTTGTAGACCACATGCAATCACCATAAGATATGCGGGCTAGATCTATTATTAATATCTCTACAGAGCCAGCTAACTAGTCATGTAAATCAATAAAAAGACTGCAATGAAATGGTTGACAGGTGTAAATGTTATTTATCATGCAGTGATTGATAATTGTTGTGATTGTTAATACAATCTTTCCTCTATAACAAAATGACTGTAGTATGTCTCCACAAATATCACACTTCAAATAATAACAACTTTATAGAGGCTCTTAGCTATTTTTATCTGTTTTTCCTGCATAAGATTCATTAAAAACTGTGTTTATTTCTTGAAAGTATTTTAATTCTCTGACAAAAATAAAATATAATAAAAATAAACTAAGAATACATTCATGCAACACTCCGTAACTGTGTAAACTATACTTCTTTTGAAAGTATGACTAGAGCAAAGAGAGAAAAGAGGTCATGATCCAGTTTGGCACGTAAAGAGTACATGTTTATAACTTTGAAAGCAATTGCGTAAGTTAAATGAGACTCAAGATAACACAGTAAAAATACCCCCAAAATAGCCACTAATCCATCATTTTGAACATGTATTTAAGTGGACAAGGTAGATAATGTGATACCTCTTATTGGAACAAGAATATTTTAGAATGTTCAAGCTTGAGGTCCCAGAAGTTCATCTTCTGGATGTGTTATTACATGAAGATTAGATTAATTATTCTTGGTTCAATAAAAGATATCATGTTGTCTGTACTGTCTTAAATTGACAATTCTTGCTCTTGAACCAATACAGCTACATTTATCCCTTGCACACCAACAGATTTTCAAATTTTCCATTAATTAGACTAAACCTCACAGTATTTAAAACACTTGTTTGGAAAAAAAACCCAAACCAGTGGTAAAGCATACTTAAATGGCAATTTTACACAGAGATTCAAGGCTGACTCAGAGTCAGACAGTTTCACAGCTAACAAAAGAGCCCACTAAAATCCAAGAGAAATAAATGTCTGATTTTAATTTGTCAGAACCACAGAATACAACTTAACCCATTTTCTAAAACTTTGTCCCTAATTTTTATGTTTAAAATTAAACTCTGTATTAAACAGTAAATCCAGAAGAAGGTCAGGATGGCTACATGGAAGAAATGCAACAAGAGTTTTGGATTGTTCTGAGCATGTCTTTTGCCAAATTATGATTTTGCTTTTGATATACAAAGCCCTGGAATTTGGAGACTGCTGATCTGCTGATTTGTCTACTTGGTAGACTACCATCTCCTACTACTATCTTCTTAACGAGCTGGTCTATGTCTGAGAATGCAGGAGCCGTGATACTCCTTTGCAGCTTCATTGTGGATTTCACTTCCTCCCCAGGGCCAGGAATTTGGGCTCAAGGATGTATTTGAATTCCCATACACCGAAAACTTCGCTGACTGCCTAATGGGGTTAGATTCATATTTTATTCTACAGGATAGAAAATGGCCTTAACAATTCAGCCCAGATAATTACAAATTTGCTAATGCTACCAGTGGATGAAGTAGGCCATAAGAACCTGGCAAACACATTAATAATCAGGCTGTATAATCCATGAGCTAAATCATCAGCAAGAATTGCAGGATTGTACTTTATGGTTTTTGCTTGAAGATGTCATTGAGAGAAGTAACTTCAGTGTTGCAAGTTACAGGCATATTTTAGCTCAGCTTTGCTCATGCTAGGTTGTCTTGTATTACGTAGTTCTATGTCCTTGTATAAACAACTAACAGCTATGTAAGGTTACATTAAATATTTCATGCTATGAGGCTGCATTTAATTCTTCAAGAAGTCAAAAACCTTCAGCTGCAGCTCTGTTAGAGAGTTGCCTAAACTCTAGCCACGTGGCAACAAGCAATTTTTCTTTCCAAGTGTGCTCTTATGAGAAATGTAGAGTATCGTGTTGAAAAGTTTGACAGTTCAAACACATCAGGACTCTTTTCCTCAACACTCAAACCACAGAGTAATTTAGCTATATAAAAAGGCCAGACACATTATGATGATGGGGTCCTAAGAGGAACGTGGCCAAACCACACTTGATTTTGATTCAGCTAAGCTAATCAAGAACTTCTTCAGTATCCTTTTGCCATGGTTTAAAAGACAACAAAACCTGACCAGAGGAACAGGAAAGAAAAGTTCTTACATAAAATCATAGTCCAGAGATGCTCAGAACAATGTTTACACACTATGAAGAAGTAATTTCTTCTATAACTTCTTTAAACGGACCTTATAAATCTCTTTTTCAGTACAAGTAACAGAAAAAGGGAAGCCAAGAGGAACTTACGTGTATACACATATTCATGCAATATTAGCCCTTTGTTGGGTAGATGGGGCATTTCTAGTGGCCCTGGATGGATCTTGATTAATGATTGGCAGTCAGTTCAAATGCAGTAACTACTGTAACCAGGCTGAGTTTCTCCAAGCTATGAATAGCAGTAATTCCTTGGTGTCATGACAAATAAGATATTTTAACAGAATCTTTGTACTCTTAAAATCAGAACAATGGAAGCAACCAAGCCAATAGGGAAGACATGTGAATGGAAACTTTTAACTGTAACTTTTATTCATTTCAAAATATTCTGACAACAATTATGTTCTGTATAAAGTGGGAAAACTTTATCATTGTCTTGTTTTAGCTCCAGGAGATGGATTAGAGCCTTAACCTTTGGGCTGGGAGAACATCATGCCTCCTTCCTGGAACTGAGAGTCCATCTCTCGGCAAAGTCAACTCAAATTCTCATTCTTAAAGAGTAAATGTAGGTAACATGCCTGCAGGCACAAGGAAACCAGTTAGTTACTGTGCAAGGATCATTGCAACTGTGCCTGAGGAGGGTTGGGAATTAAGTTTATTTGTTTTCCTATGCTTTATTTGCTTTTTTATGTCCTTTTTGACACATGGCACACTAGGGTAAAAAAGGACAACATCCACCCTGGGCTGTTAGCTAAGTTAGACCTGTTGAAGCCAGTACATCGGGCTTCTGCCATACAGGGTTGCAGGGTAATCCTATCAGTTGACATTTATGTGGACCAACACAATGGGGGCATTGAGACACACTGCTATTAAAATTAATGCATATTTGCTAACAAAAGGTGAGTATCACCATTCAGAAGGTTGATTGCAGAGCTTTTTCAGGAGAGCAGTGGCTCTGGGAGGAACAGAACTCTCCCATGCTCCTAAGCCAAGCGACCCTCTGGCTCGCTTGTATTTCTTCTCTTTTCCTTTTCTGGTTTTAAGTCCACTGTCGTGCTTTTACCTTCCTGTATCTTAACAAAACAAAACAAAAAAACCAAATAAAAATAAAAAACCCACCCAAAAAACCCCAACCAACCAAAAAAAGTAGGCGATTTTTTCATCTTACTTCTACTCTACTTTTTACTTCTAGCAGTTTCACTGACAGTACATTCATGTGTTTACTGTCCTTATGGGAAGTAGCTTTTTCTCTCAAGTCACAGCTTCTCAGTCTTTATCTTTTTTACATTCATCACTAGTTTTGAGCAAAGACACCAACACACTCTAAAAGAATAGAGAATCGTGTCTCCCTCCCTTTCGTTAATCTTTTGGGCTTCAGTGGATTTCCTTCCTCAGCTGCTACTGTCACTGAGGTGAAGTGCACAAATAAAAAGGTACAGGAATGAGAATTTCAGAACACTAAAAAAAAAACCAACCCAAAACCAAAACAATTTTAAACTTCCTTCAGTTTTCATCACCCTGTCTTAGAAAGTGACTTCAAACACAGTGTTAATTTTATTGCACAGTTCCATGCTTCCCTATAATAATCAAGCTGTACAGAGTTTGGACTTTTACTGCCAAGAGTATATTGTTTTGCAATCCAGTATTTCAGTAGTTTGTACTGACCTTGCATGTCATGATCAGTAGGAACACCAGTTCATTTCACTTCTGTGTACATCTCAAGTCACAGACTCTTATCATATATATAATGCTTACTGACACAACCTTTTATTACAAGCTGCCCTAGTTAACCAGCTTTCAAAGGTTGCTTGACTGCTCCTCAAAGTCATGATCACTCTAAAGTGGAGGATTGTAAAGCAGAAAACTGAAGTGCCCTGTCATTTAAAGAGTATTCTTTTCAAGCAAATCTCTGAAAGTTTAATAAAATGTAGATCTACCCATTTCAGGCTACAGCTTCTTTGAGAAGACAAATAATCAGGAATTATGTGATGCCTGCTATTAACACCTTATGAAGATTAAGTCTAATTTATCAATTAATTGTACATACAACATTGCAGAGTTAATATTCTTTTAAAAAATTGCAATGAAACATGAAATTGAATGCTAAAAGTTGCTCTAATGTCTATTAGTGGACTGAAGCCAATGGAACTACTTCATGGGAAAAGGGTGCAGGATTTGCACAGCAAGTTTCTTGGGTGCAAATATAGGATGCCTCCTCTGCCCTTTCCAGCCTGGAGCACAATGAGTATCTAAAAAAACCTTCATGTTGCTGTGATCCCACACACTGTGGAGAGCTGCTGGTTTAACTCACTAGTCTACAGAGTTAACTAATTTATGATATCCCTAGATCCAGTGTCTGAAAGTGCCCTCCAGGATTTTCACGTGCCATCATCTGGGAGTGCCCAAGATGATGACCCATCATCCTTCACTCAGCCTCATGACTCCCATCTCCTTTATTTGCGTTTCTGATGATAACATGAATCTTTAGGTGGACTTTGACCTTTTGACTTCTCTCTTGAGCAAGAGTACAGGATCCAATTCTTCCACTAGTTACATCCAAACAATCCATTGATATCAGAAAGGCTTACTCTAGAGTTTATGGGAAGAGACTGCTAAATTTGACCCTTAATTTTATCAGTATTGTAGAATAGTTCAAACAAAGAGCAGCACAACATCAAACAGACCCACTAGTAAGTTGCTAACGTATACCACCATCAGGAAAAGATAGCTTTATCCTGAAAGGTGAATAAAACCATCTGACATCAGAAAAAAAACTGTTCATATGTCCTCATCACCATGACACTGAAAAAGCATATCAGAGAGTTAGCCTGGCATTCCCTATAGGAAGAACTGGCAGTGGTAAGTGGCAGCAGATCTCCATTACAATCAATAGCTCAAGCTAGCATGATCACCTTTTGCTAAGCATGTTTGTAAAGTGCAGTAGAAGTTAATATTCAGTGAAAGCTCAACAGCCACCACTGATTCAGCATATTAGTCCACAGCAGGAAATTTTCCTGTTATTTTGCAAATATGCACACTGACAAAACACCAGATAGCTAGTGTCAGCCACATGCTATTGCACATTTTAATATAGGCCATCATTGTACAGCACATAGAGTCTGAACTTTGCTGCCCCCTTCATGTAATTCACCATTAACAGCAATTATTAATCCCCTATAAGCATTACAGTGGGAATAGTGAAGCCTCTCTGCACACATTGACATGCTGATGCATGAGCCTGGTTTGCAGCAGCATAGTGCCATACTGTGAACCCAGTGATGTCCACAAGTAAAGATGCATTGAAAAGCAGCACACAGCTGACACAGTGCATCCACCAGTCCAAGCAAGCATCACTGTAAGAAGTATCCTTAAGTATTTGATTTTGAGCACCAAATGGACGCTCTGAAGCTGGAAACAATGAGAGCAGTGGGTTGCGCTACTTCAGCTGAATGAGCTAAAATCCAGCTAGAATTACAACTACATTCATTCATTCTCTGTGAAGTTATGATAGCAATAAGAAGCTCCGAAATATATAAAATATGTTCATTGGCATTTTAATGACATCAGATATGCAGCTAATTGTCTCCAACAAAGAAACTAGTGCAGCTCCCAGACTCAGCTAGAGGGAGATTCCTTCACTGGTGCCTTGTTTACCCAACCTCCCAGCAGTCTTGCCTTTCACGCTTTAACACTTGCTCTCTGTGCAGAATTTAATTAAATTCTAGGAAAAATATCAAAGTTCTTTAAAGATTACTAAAAAAAAACCCAAGCCCATGCTCTTAAAAATGTTTTTGGTAGTTCTATCTTCAAATAGCATATGATCCTTTGGTACACAAACACCTTTCTTCCAGCTGTTTTGTTGGTTTTTTGGTTGGTTTTTTTTTTTTGAAAGCATAATCTTATTTCCCCTCACAGAATTGATTTTCCATTATTTTAACTTAAGTCTCAAATTACTCATGCAAAAAAAGGTTATATCTAATTATGTACAAACTAACAGTAAATTCTTTGTATTGCCAAGTACATCAGTGTTACCTGCAAAGAAACAGTGACGAGTTCAGCTGACTCTTCTAGTCGTTTCCTAAAGCTTCCATGGCAATATAGCTCAGCAGCTCAGAGCTCAGCAGCCATATATGTAGAGCATTTGCCTGAGCCATGAAAAATTAATCTATGCAGAACTCGATTTTATCTGCTTCTAAAAAATCCAAAACTTAGATCAGATTTAAATAAAGAGGGTATTACGTAACATAGGTGGAATCTAGATATACTATACTATGGCAAAGTTCAATTCTGCAGTTAAAAACTGCAACTTCGACTCCAATTCTGGACAGGATAAAGTCAAGCCTTTGGATATGAAATACTACTAACTCTTGGCAAACCAAGCTGTCTTGCATGACAATAGCTTGCTACCCATTACCATAAAGATCTCATTTTACCAGCAGTTTGTGGCTTATCTCACAATATTCTGTGCAGGGTAGGATGTAGGGAAAAATCTTAACATAAAAAGTTTTCTTCCCTTTTACAGAGATTCACACAGAAGAACCACAAATGAGAAAAGACTCAATTCCGGCCTAGTGCAACAAACTGCACCTGCCTGTGTTAATTCTGAAAACACCCAGGAACAGAGTAAAATTTACTCATTGCTATTCTACTCTACTGTATAGACAGTGATTGGTGGTACAGCTACTTAACAGAGACGTCTGCGTTAAAATTAAGAGTCATAAAAATTGTTCAAATTACGCTATTTAGAATAAAACAAAATGCATCAACCAATGCACCATACTTATAATTAATCCACTATTACATCACAAAGCTTTGTGCTCTAGTCATTTAGTTCAGAGAGGTAATGAACTAATTTCCTTAGAAGCAGTGGATGTTCAGCATCACTCAAAAACAGTCCAAGAAGATTAAAATTAAAAGAGTAATCAGTCTGTTACTATGGGAGGAATTGCAAGTCTGGAAATGGAATTATACAACCTGTATTTACTTTGAATCCCTGAAACCTGTGATTACCTAGAAGGAAATGATTTTACAAAATGTTATTCTAAGTTGGCTGAGAATCTCATCGGTCTATGACATAATTTCTGTATAAATGCTGCTGGTTTTCTCTTTGTTTGTTTCTGTTTTGTTTTTTTTTCAGTAGCTTCATTTCCTTATTTTAACTCATAAGCAGTGGATTTCAGTTCCTAACTGTATAAGGGAGACAAGTCCTGACTGCCTTGCAACACATGGGAGACATTAGCAAAACTCATAGCAAAATACAGCCCATATCAAAAATAAAAAGCCCAGAATAAGTATGTAGGTAATAACAGATTCCGACTACTACAAACAGTACCTTGCAGAGAATTCAGAGTTGTTTATAAAACATTGCAACACAAACTTCTTTGCTGCACAGTAAGATACATTTTAACATGCATATGATTCTTTGCATCTAGATTTCCAGGTACTTTAACACAACTGGGTAAAAAATGGAGTTATCTACATTTTACAAGTGAGAGAACTGAGACAGAAAATGCCTGGTTTAAAGTCTCACAGCAGATCATTGGCAGAACCTGAAACTTTTTTTGTATCTCTTGATTTTCAGAGATGGCTCACTGAGTTTGAGGCTTTTTGAAAATAGTATAGCTTCCTTAAAAATGAATTTAGAAAGCTCAGCATCTGTTAACATAATTAATTAATTGAAAATTTGCCACACCAAAGTTTCTCATAGTTGCCTTGAACTCTTTTTTTTTTTTACAGCACATATGCTCAAAGAAAGTCCCAGAATATTTCTAATAAACAGAAGATGAAGAAAAAAAAAAGACTGCGATAGCCCCTGAGAATGGTAGAAAGCAAGAAAACAAAATGCAGCAGCTGAGATATAAATCAACAGCCTACAGTGTTTGAGGCTGAAACCGTATTTTTCTGATAGCTTCAGAGGAGACTGTGAGTCATGGCAACTTCTTTCATCGATTCTCCAAATGAATAGCTTTCCAAGACTTCAATCATACTGTACGGGAATATGCTTCATATCCTGTCTTTGCTGGAGGAGTGCCTGTCTTTGTGGGTGCTTAACCTGGGTTGGCTACTTCAGTTTTAAACAGAAGTCAAATCTGTCATTTAAACTAAGCTCTCAGTAGAAATTCAAGCCTGTGGGAGAATCCAAGCTTGAATTCATCTATTTACTTAGCTAAAAATCTAATAAACTTGTTTCACTGCTGTTTTAATCCAGGTTAATATGCCCTCACTTATCTGCAGGCCAAATATACTGCTGATATCAAGGTAAGTAAATAGTCATTGGGTACCATAATATGTATCCATGAGATCAACTTGGTACCATTTTGAGTTACATGCTAAAAATATCAAGATAAAACCAGGCCCTGTTTACTGCTGGTACAGTTTTTCATTTTGCTTTTATCTGTGCCCGAGGCCTGTTTTGGCTAATTCGTAAGCTTGTTCCAGAAGACAAACTTCATCTCAAAGGCTGCTTTATTTGGGAACTCCATCTGCATCTCGGGGATAAAAACATACTAGATGCTGATGCCTGTAGATAGAAAAATCTATAGATTATATAGATTCCCTAAATTATCCACAGCAATTTAGATCCCTAAATTATTCACAGTAGCCACTAGGGCCATTTTCCCAGACTTCTTATACAACAACAAAACAAAGTTGTCTCATTTGTGTGAAAAATCACTCTCTGATAATATCATATTTGTTAATATCAAGTTTACAGGGACCATCATTCAAAAGAAAGGGATCATTTATAGAGGTTGAGTAAGAGGCCAAATGTAACTAAAACTTGTTTTGCAGTACATGATCCACTATGGTTTAGGGAAAGTTGCAGAAAATCAAGTTGAGTTTAAAAAGCAAAAGCATATTTTTAATGTATTTATGATGTGCTGGAAGGCCAGCAGCAAGTCACAGAAAACTCATTTTTAATAACCACAGTATACCTAGGAATTTCAGTTATGCTGACTGGTTTGTTGTGAGCAGACTGGTAACATAGCCTATTATTAAGATTGCATAATACTTCCGATTTATAGGATCTTGTTTGAAGTCCAGGAAAGTCATAAAGAACTAAAGCCTCTGAGGCTGAGGTTTCCTATACTCATGGTATGGCTCAGGCTGAGTTTGTTTGGACATTTTTAATCAAAATGGTTTGGTCCTCTGTAAGCACAAAATTAGAGAAACATATTTTGTTACTCGGCTCTTTCCACTCCCCATCTGTTAATAAATAAATAAATCAATCAGGTGACACTTTCTCAGGTCATTTTAGTGTTTTGAAGTATTCATAAAGTTTTGAAACACTAAGATTAACATTTGGAAGGAAGTGGTCTTATGTCGGGAAGGCACACTGTTTCATCCGCTTGAACTCAGCTCTGATTCAACCATGTTAAAAGCACTTGAAAAAACAGTTTGCACATTCTCAGCAGAATTTTCTTCAGCTTTGCAGTGAAAACTCCTCCAAAGATGTCAGCATTGAGCACATGATCAGCATTCCCAGCTGCTGGAGAATAGGCACCTGCAGTGGGTTGACCCTGACTTAGAGCCAGCTGGCACTGGCTCTATCAGACACAGGGAAAACTTCTAGCAGCTTCTCACAAAAGCCACCCCTGTGGCTCTCCCAGCTCCCAAAACTTTGTCATTCAAACTCAACACAGCACCTGAACAGCAAGTGCAAATATTATTCCTTGTGCTCTTCATTCCCACCTTATGGCCCTATGAGCAAGTAGCCATTTCACCGAATGCAACACAGAAAAGAGATTTCAAGGCAGGAAAAGAGAGGATTGGGCAAGGAGCAAAGGTAGCTAGGACAAAGAAGAGAAAAGACATCAGGGCAAGCCAGGGAGACCATGTTCCATGTGATTGAGCTGACCACTGAGGAGAAAGAATTTCTAGTGTTTCAACAATCCCTCAGTCTGAGAGCCAGGGAAGGAGAAGACTATAATTTGCTTCAGAAACACTGAACTGTTTGTGCTGTGGAAACAGCCTCTGCTTTCCGAAATGAAATATCGTTAGGTTTAGATCAGCAAAAAATGCAGTTGTTGGGTGTTAGGGGAAAAGGTGGAGGGAAGATGTTTCAGCTTGGATTTGAATGAAAAAATTCCTGAAGCTCAAGAAAATATTCATGTATTTGGAACATTGTTTCTTGGCTGGGTCTGGTATTAAAACAGAGTTCTACAGGAAGAAAAGGCAAGTGATAGCTGGCCAAAACCTGGATTTCAAGCCTGTGTCTGTCAAAGGCTGAGTAATTGTTAAAATTTTAGCAGTAGTTATTAATACTATGCTTTGGTTTTATGGATGTCAAATGCACAATTCTGCAGAAATCCTAGCTATATCTTATATAAGGAGCTAGGCAATGAAATTATAACATTCTGATACAACAGCCAGGAACCTGAAAAAATGCAGGCTTGCTATATTAAAAACTAGTGTGTGATTTCAGCTCAAGTCTGTCTTGGGCTTGAATTTTTTCTGGGTATAAAATGGGAACCTTATCAGCCCCTCATCTCATGGGATTGGTGTGAAGCTAGAAGAACGCCTATGTTCAGATATTCAGCGATGGGCACTGCTAAAAGAGAAAAAGGAGAAATAATTAATTCTCTCCTCAGGCAGGGTTTTAGTAATGGGGAACAAAAGGCCTTATGACAAACAATGAAGTTAATAAATGGTTATTAAATGAGCACCATCTATTTTATGCACCAAATGAAACAGGGGTCTTGTCAGAAAAAAAGTATAGGATCATAATTAAAACTGGCTTTATGTATGGCAAAAAGACTGAATTAAAAATGTGTAGGCAGGAGTATGGAAGCAGGGCATTATTTAATGGATTCTTCATTTTGCAGGCTTAAGAAGGATGTTTCTTTAAAACCTCACTTACTGTTAGCATCTTAAAATCTACAATGAAGGAAAGGATAGTTTCTCAATGCACAGCTACAGACTTTTTCACTTGACTTAGCTCTTCTTTTAACTGACTATGCAGAGTCAAAGCTAGGTCATGCTGTAATAATGAGCGCAGACTTACATAAAGTGCATATTCCCAATCGTATACAACCTACTTACATCTATTATAGATCACTCTAAAATGCCTGACTCTACACTGATACTTTAACAAGGTCTATAGTCATCTCCACCCATTCCGGTAAGGCAGAGCAAACAGCAGTGGTGCTCTTAACTTCCATAGTTTTTTTCACAAAAGGTATCAAAGTAATTTCTATTTATTAAATGAGCCTTTCCACCTCTTTTGAAGGTCATTTTTTTTCAAAGGTTAAAAGCATGACTGACTGAAGGATGTTTACATCTTCCTCAAAAGGATGATGAATTTTATCATAAATGCTTACAGACTCCTTTAAGGTTTCCAGAATTAAAACAAAACAAAACAAAAAACCCAGAACCTTCTCAAGTACAGAACATCCACAGGAATTACTTTACTCATGTTGTAAATACAGCCACCTCTGGATTTTAAGAAAACAACTATTTAAAATTTCATATAAATATCACAGTGAGTGAGAAACAGGGCTGGAAGAAAAGGAAATGACTATATCTAACTGCAGACAATTGGCAAGACAAAAAATAATTAACCAAGATGGAATTTTCCCTGTACCTTAAGACTACCACACCTAAACTAAAAGAAAGAAATAAAGAAAAAAAAAATTGCAATGAGGTGCTTATATTTCCAGAAGCAAACAGGATTTCGGGTTTTTTCTATCACCCTAAACACTGCAACCCTAGCAAGAAAGTTTTCTGACACACAAATTCAGTATGAGCTTTAGAACAGCCTTTATTACAAATGTAAGAAGGAAATAACTTGTATTTTTGCTTTGATGGATTTGTTAGATCTAATCCAAGAAAGCAAGTAATAGAACACATTCTCTACAGTTAGAGAAAGCCAAAATTTTAACCAAGTACTTAACCAGACTTCAGTGAATCAATTTTTTATTGTTCGTCTCTCTCTAAACTAGACAGAGGGATGGCTTCTGACTTCTTCCATTTTAAAAGCAAGCTTCCTTCACCAAAAAATCCTCTACAAAACAGGAAAATAAACAGAAACCCAAACAAATAAATCTGATGTTACTCATTTCTTACAGTGAAAAGGAGACATTTCTTTTTAGATTGTCTCATTGATTATTAGAGACTAAATTAATCCAAATAAATATCTCAAGATTTCAAAGAACCAAAAAAAAAAAAAAAGATAGTGATCAAACTGTTCCATAATGAAAGGGCATGAAGTCAGCACATAACCATTGAAAGAGTCAGGTTTACAGCTACGGAGCTTACACGTCTGAGTTTAAAACAAAACAAGGCAGAATACATCACAGCTGATGGGAAACTGAACCTTGGATTTTTCTCAGTTTGCTCTTCTGTGCAAAACAAATCAAGCTAAAGTCATAAACAACTTTTAAAATGATACCTTCTATATAGTCATAGCTGAATACAGTGGGTTTGAATATTGCTACATCAAATTAAATGAAGGACTGACCTTTTCCAAAATGTATCTTCCAGCTTAGGGTAGAGCAAGGAAACTCAGAGACTGCTACATGACAGATGGTAAAGAAAGCATAAATTTATAGAATAATTGTCCTGTAAATTACAGTATTTCTTCATCCTGTGTTCCATAATCGGTTTCAGTTCTGGCAATCTGCTTTCAAGAGCACGTTATGGAGGAGTATATCATTGCTCACCTGTTTGTTCTGCACAAATAACTTTGTTTCACCTTCCATGAACCTGATTCCAATAATAAAATGAAGGGTAAATGGCAGCTCCAGGTTATCAGTTCCTGAGTAGCAATCATAAAGACGGGAAAAGTAATCTCTTGCTACTGATTTATAACAGTTCAATACTTCCTATTTGTTTCCTTATTTACAATGAAGTATGGACACCTAGGCTAAGATAGTGTAAATTATTTCCAAAATAATGAAAAAAAAACCCCAAATCAAGAAAAGGCCTTTAGCACAGGAACTGAAGACTATCCTGGTCGCATGTATCAGCAGACAGAGTATGGTTGTTTTTGTAGAGTTCAAGAAGTTGATCAGAAATATTAATATAAAAGATTAGTATAACTCTCAGTGTGATAAACTGTTTCATAAGCAATGATTGGAAATTTTACTAAGGTCAGATGCAACTGATTTTACCAATTGCTTTATATAAACTTGTCAGTCTATTTCTTTCAGCATGCACTGCACATCTGAGATTTTATTAAACAATGTTAAAGACGCGATTTGTGATATTTTCAACTTAGAAATTTTGTTCTAGTGGTATTCTAACATATAAATGTAACTGTGTAGATTCCACACATATTAAGAAAGAAAATTATATATATTAATTATGCTGCTCTGTTTAATTTTAATTTCTTCAGTCTCTACTTCTTAAGTCTAAATTGCTGAAAAAAAAAAACCCCAAAACAGTACAAAATTATCCATAATAGTCACAATATAGAATGGAATGTAGAGAAGGTCGTTTTTTAAACTATTTTAAGTTACTTAGTCACCTGAACAGAATTTTGAACTTTTATATCTTCTGATTTTTCTTGCTGTTACTGTAATCTGGCATGTTTTCCAAATGGAGCAAACGTGGGGAGAAAATAAGTGTTTTGGAGCTTGGCTTCAGGAGAGGAGAGTACATTTTGTAAACCTGAGGTAGATCATGTACAAGAAGCTAAAGAACATAGCTTCAGATACTTTCAGAGTAATATACCTTGACAGTTCTAAGGTATAGTTCTTCAAAGTGTAATAGACATGTCTGCGTGAACAAAATTTACAACACTGAACCCTTAGATCACCAAACTTGATAATACTTTTGAATGAACTTGCACGTAAGATTAGTCCTCTTGATCTCATCTGAGCACTCTCAACAGACTGCAGAGGAAAAAGTCCATTGGAGTCATCCTTCAAATACACAAGTCTATCCAATATAGTGCACTGATTTGCAATCTGGGAAATGCCAGAAGTTGACCTTCCATTTAAACTTCTGAGGAGCTTCAATATTCAATTGATCTAGTAAAATATAGAATCTCTATTTTTTATGCAAGAATAATTTCCACTCTGTAATCCCAGATGTTTTCCCGGATGTAATTTCAACATTGCTTTTGATTAAATTTGTAATACATTTAAAATATCAGTGTGTCCAATCAAGTGTAAAGAGACATGTGAAAATGAGTGACTCATGCAATGGGAATTAAATCTTACACTGCCTTGTCACCTATTATTTTAAGGATGGATTTAATTTACAACTTAAGCTTCTGTCACACATCACCAGCGACACAGACTAGAAAGCACATTGTACACTCATTAAATGTGCATTTTGAATGCAGAAATCTCATTTTTTTTAAACAAACATCCTAGGTTCTGTGATTGAGCCATAACTACTCTATCCTTCTTGAAAAGTAAGAAAATGCATCAAACTAGTACTCCAAAGATTTTGTAGAAATACCGTAATTCAAAATTTCAAAGATCCCCTAAGAAGAGAACTAATGTGGCGGTAGACTAAAGGTCTGTCCTTGAAGAAAGAAGCAGCCCTTCTTTCCAAAACACCTTCATACCACGCTCAAGTAAATTTTCAAAGAGGAAAAGTTATCAGTAAATTGAGGGCTGAGCAAATACAGTAGGCCAAACCTTATGCCTGTATAAGTTGACAGTAACAGAACAAGGTTGGTGTCAATGAAATAGAGCTGAAGTATGCTGACTAAAGATGTTATTCAGTATCTGAGGAAAACAAGCTACAATGATATGGACAGGATAGTAAGAACAGTTTCCCACTACATTTGCCTTTCTTCTCCATCAGAGTATCTGATTCAAATAAAAGAAGCTCTTGCATTTAATTTCGTTTCTTAATGTGGTGTGCTTGCCCTATATGAACAAAAGAATTACAAGAGTTAGAGAAAGATAAAACTCAGGTACACCAAAACCTAACTCTAGTACAATGCTACACCAGAATAAATGTTGCATCCAAAATTCAGCCTAAGGATGATAGGTGTGCATGTGTGTGTGCTTTAGGTGGTAGCTCAATGCTGTGTATGTCCTACATCATCTGTGCACACCATTGGGTTTATTCAGGTCCTTTAACCTGGTATGTTTTGGAAGGCACTTACTAGAGGTGTCAGATGAATAGCCCTCTCTACAAAACAAGTGCTGCCTGCAAAGTTTCAGGTCAACTTCTGAAAGTGCCTGTAGCTCTGTGTTTCCTCACCGGCTCTGAAGGGACAGTCCTGAGCTGGAAGCTTCCATTCAGAGACAGTTAAGGCTGTCAGTTAAGGCAGTGGATTCTGTGGTCAGGCCATTTGGCCAGTAGAATGACATAATCTACCCTCTTCATGCAGTCAGTCAGGAAGCATGACTCTCTCTTGCTCTGGGGAGAAAAGAGGGGAAAATAAGGAACTGGGATGAAAGACCAGCTGGTTAATTAACTTAAATGAGCACTGACATCTACAAGCTGTGCCCAGTTCCATCTCTTTTCGGGTTTATTTGCACATGCTATCAACATCACAGGTAGAATAATGGAAAATAACACAATGCTGATAATAACAAAAGACAGAAAATAAACACTCAAACATTTACACACCATCTATTTGAAATGTCGTGCTAGAAAGGTGGAGCCATTAAATTACTTTTTGCAATGATCTTTGGTGCTGCTTGTAGGGTTAACTAGTAATAGGAACAATGCTGAATTACTATAACTTCACCACATATTTTATGTATCTTTCTAGGCTGATGGGAACTAAGTTATACAGATAATCTTCATATCTGTAATCCTTCAAGGAACAGCTGCTTTGATGATACTTGGAAGTCCTTGCACTAACTTCAATTTTGTACCAATTCTGGATTTCAAAATTAATTTTAAAACTTTCCTGAGTTATGACACTTCTAGATTTCAATTAGGTTGAACCATGTATTCTGTCCTGAAACAAAGGTCATCACAAAGAGGCAGCATTGGACAGGACACAGAAGTGAGACTCCCAAAATAATTACACTGACAGTAATTTTCTGTTTTCCTTTGTTATTATTGTGACTGTATTTGCTTGATCACGGGCTTTTCCTCTTCTCAAACCAAAATTCTCTTAATCTTAATAAGGTCACAAGCATGTGACCTTACAGCCTCAGAGTCTATTGTCTTGGAAATGTTTATTTGGACTGATGTCCTTTTTTGGTTTTTATTTTTTTTTTATTTAAAGTCTTTATGCAACAAACTTACCATGAAAAAACATAGGAGTGGCAGGGCCCAAATAGCTGTATTTACTAAAAGCTCACAGAAAGTGGAAGAGGTGTTACTTTGGCAGACTTAAATCCAGAACACAGATTCAAGAGAAATTTTAGGAGCTACTATCCCATTCTTGAAAAATTAGCATGCCTAAGTAACAATTTACAGATATCTAGTATATAATCATCTATTAATTAGTTATTTTCTCCCCTGCCTCATCTCTAGAGAACTAGAAGCAGAGAACCAGCGAGATCAGTTAACTACCCAGGCCCCAACTGCTGTAGAGTGAATGGGCTACTCCCTGCCCTCTCCACCCAATGCTAGTAGCTGTCACATGACAAACACCAGAAGAAGGGTCAGCAAAAACTTTATCAGCCCTCAAGCTATGCTTTCCATGTGTGTGTTTCTGCAGTTTCTGATCATGTTGTTTCATTGTTTTACTAGCTTTCAGGATTTATTGTGATATGCATGACATTTGTTTTATCTTAAGGCCTGAACAGCTGGAGTCAGGAAGACCAGCATTTTCATTTTTTAAGAAGGACCCATTACTTTTCATCATAACACAGAGCATCAGAATGACTCAGAAGCAGAAAAGAAAAAAAAAAATGTTGTTTTTTCAGGGTAATTTCACAGTTTGAACAGGAAGGAGGAGGGGAAGCCAGTCTTCAGCGTGAGATTTCTCTTAATGTAGGGGCAAGCAACATATTTCTGCTACTGTTGAGAAGAAACAGTTGCTCTTGCTATGAGTAGGCCGTTGCAGAGAAGGATGCTGTTTTCAGGTGGATGAAGTTTCTTCCTCCAGAACTACTGGAAATTTGAGAAGTTAATATATATATATATGTGGTATTTATTTGCATCACAAAAGTTTGGATCTGAATGTTGGAAGACATTATGAAACTTTAAGATAATTCCTGTTTATGAAAGTCAGATTTACATGGGCAATTTTGCACATTTCATTGGATTAATCGTCACTTCAGATATGTGCAAATGAAAAGTAAAGCAGCATTAGAAACCATGATTGCTGTCAGAAAGAAACTGCAGCTTTGTTTTGACTGCAGTATATTTTCATTATTCATCCAGATATAATTTCTTCAATGGCTTCTGGGTTAGAGAAGCAGCAAATTCATTTCTGAGTTTTATGGCTCATGTCCTCAGAAAACACATGGCATATACTTCTGCTATTTCACATTCCAAGAAGATGCATTCAGAGCTAGATGATAATGGAAGAACCATGTAGGAAAAATTATAACCTGGGGAATTTAGAGGTCAAAAGGGAATAATCCATGAAATTCTCCTGGGCCAATCTTTTTGTTGGTGTAAGAAAGGGAAAGCATGTCCACTGATCACAGCAGAATTGCAACAAGCTACACTACAGAAAAAAAATAGCCTAACCAAAACAACCCACTAATAAATAAATACAGTTAGCACAGTGGCCTCTGAGAACAGCTGCTAAAACAGAGAGCAGCGTGCCCTTTCTCATGTCCTAAGGAGACAAAAATATATACCTCTGTTTTACACTACAGCTACCCATACCTAAATGTGAAAATAAGGGGTGAAAGGTGAAGAAATAGATTTAAACGTGTCTGTCTAGAGAAGTCTAGGTTATTAATGTGTAGAGATTTAAAATAATTTTTTATTTTGTACTAGATGTGGTAATGCCCTTATGGTCCATCCTCAAAAGAGTCTGAAAGACACCAACATTTGCAAGAAGGCAGCCAAGGAGAACGGTACTGATTACAGACTGTTAAGTGTAAACAGAGGTAATTTACTCCCATTTCTTTCCAAAAGGCTCAAACAAGATATCGTTAACCAAGGAAAGACATGTTCTCTCTGTGTCCTTCCTGCAGGTAGTTCAAAGGAGATGAAGGGAAATGTCATCTTATATACTTTTTACTGAATCCCATGTTTTAAGCTTGGCACAGGAACTTCACTACCTGAGATTTTGAGTGCTGGCAGCAGGTTTCAAGGATGACCCAGTGGTCTCAGAAGACCACCCAACTTCCCCACCATGCTGCACATCCTACTGAAAATGCACAAAGGTCAACCTCATCCATTTTTCTCTCTACCAGTCTCTATGGCACCCACTTTTAGTCCTGTCCTGGGTTCAGCTACAGCAGTCATTTTTTCTCCTTCTTAGTAGCTGGTGCAGTGCTGTGTTTTTGACTTTCAGTCTGGGAACAATGCTGATAACACCGATGTTTTTAGTTGTTGCTAAGTAATGTTTACTCTGACCAAGGACTTTCTCAGTCTCATGCTTTGCCAGAGAGGAGGGGAAGCCAGGAGGAAGCAGAGACAGGACACCTGACCCAAACTGGCCAAAGGGGTATTCCATACCACAGCACGTCATGCCCAGTATAGAAACTGGGGGGAGTTACCCGGAAGGCCCAGATCACTGCTCGGGTCGGGCTGGGTATCGGTCGGCGGGTGGTGAGCGGTTGTGTCCTCTCCCCTTGTTATTCCTCTTATCATTATTATTGGTAGCAGTAGTGGTTTGTATTATACCTTAGTTACTGGAGTGCTGTTATCTCGACCCGTGGGAGTTACATTCCTTCGATTCTCCTCCCCATCCCTCTGGGAGCGGGGGGAGGAAGGAAAAGGGGGGGGAGTGGGCGAGCGGCTGCGTGGTTCCAAGTTGCCGGCTGGGTTTGAACCACGACAAGTCCTTTTATTTTTGTCACTTAAAAAACCCAGAACTTCTGTGTTAAAAAATTATTCATCTGCCCCATATTCATGTGTCCCTTCAGGCAAATCTTTTTCTGGCTTGTTCAGAAAAAGCAGTCTGGAAAATTTGTGACACAACCAGCAGACCCCATGCCCTTTCATTTATCCTAGCTAAACTCCAAAGAAGTTCTGCTGATTTAAACAGCAAAACCTCAGGGTCATGACCCCTTTTCTTGTCCTAAAATAAGTTTCAGATACCAGCCTTGTGCCTGACTTTTTTGATAAAATAAAAAGAGTTTCAAAAAACCTCCTGCAAATGGCTCCATTCAACTCAAAATGGAATATCTACCTTGGAGCAAGTGCTCTTCAGTCACTAACAGATTAAACTGAAGACTAAGGGAGACAGGAAGTAAGTTTTGCTTTCACTGTGACTCTGTAATGAAAACTTTCACTCCTCAAGAAAGAGAGGCCCCTGCAACTACTTCTTCAGTTCTGAGACCTTTGTGAACCTCTGTCACAGCTAAACAAAATTTGGAATAAGCTTTCCAAAGTAGCCCAGCACAAAAGAATGGTCCTTCTTACATTTCTTACGTATTGAGAGATATTAAATCAGTATTTAACAGATAGGAACATCACAACCTTAGACTTTTTTGAGCATAATAGTAGAAAGCTAAGCAATTATTTCTAATGCTAGTTATTTTCTTGAAGCACCTAGTTTAACTACTGATGTTAATTATCTCTGGCCTGGAGCAGATTCTTGCTTGTGCTGAGGGATGTATAAACATAGCTTCTTGTCTGACTTGAAAGACTCCAGGCAACCTGAAGCTTAAAGAGACATTCCTCCCACTAGATCTGTGCCATTTACACCCTATACTTCCCTAGCACACAGGAGTTAGTCATTCCTTCTTGAAGCACAGGTCATGAACATGGCTAGAAGTAGGCTGGGTTCAAGAGGAGGATCAGGAGTTAATTTTGACAAAGGTATTTGTCAGTGTACAAAGCTAAACAGCTGAAAGATGATTTTCAAATATGTAGAGCTAAAGCATATAAATTCACATTTGTTTCCTTAAGGAAAGAACTCATTTAACAAAGCTCAGCAAATTTAGAGAAAACTAATTACACTCCAGTTCCAGATAGCACTGGATATTTTGCATTAGGAAAGCTTAACGGAGTTGAACATGGAACGTACCAAGCAGGTGGTTTTTATTAAGATTGCTGATGTCATGCGTTACTTGGAAGCCACACAAAGCATGCAGGGAACATGTGAAATGAAGTTAACGAGAGGGTCACACACTCTGTAGCTTCTGTAAGCTGAGCTTGCAGCATGCCATAGAGGTTTCTTGCCTTCCTCCCAACTCTCTCCTCCACACTTCCCATCTGTCCAAATCAACCTTTGTTCAAAGGCTTCTTCCCCCTTCCCAGAGGTGCTGTGTCTTCCACATCTTTTTAATTCTACTGTCCTCGTTAATATGCAAAATCTCTTACCCATTCACTTGCGCTGTCCCATTCCGCAGCAGTGAGTCCTCTCGCACACAGCACAGCACCTTCTCATCTCTGGCATAGCAGGATTCTCCAGCTATACCTTACAGAAACTCCTGATGTTGCAGATCCCCCCTCCAGTCCACACTCTACCACTTACTAACTGCTTACTGGCCTTGCCCTTGCCCTTGCCCTAGTATTTCTTCTTTCTTAGCAGCTGAATCTCCACCTTTTTTTTTTCTGGTCCACAAGCACCAGAAAAATTTACTTTTGGGCAACTCATTTTCCTCCAATAACAGCATTTTTCCCCCTTGGCTTTACATACTCCTGTTTGCTCCCTCTGTTCCTGCTGGTATTTAAGCTGATGTCTCTCATTACCAGGATATTGTAATTCCACAAACTACTTGTACACACTTTCTGGCATCTCCCCTTTTCTCCTCCACTTCCCACCACCAATATTTTCATAGGAAGCAGTCCATCAACATAACAACATATTAAACGACTGTGAAAAGGAGGTAGCATTTCTACTCTGCTGTACAGGAACCGTTACCCAGGTCTTTGACATAAAAGGCTATACCTGAAAGAAAGTAGAAGCTCCATGTATCTCCCACTTTCTCTTACTGTTTTTCTGTGAAATCAACAAGGTTTTAGCTAGCAAAACCTGTAACTTTCTCTAACATTTTGAAAGCAATAGGATGTCATGTTACTGGTTTACAGGCATACAGATAAATACCATTGGGTTGAGTCTGTGGCCTCTTCAGCTAAGCCAAAAAAACAGAACAGAGGTCCTCCTCAAATAGTTCCACTCCAGCTGCAAAGTAAAATAAGACCCTGCTCAGTTCCAAAACACAGACAGTGAGGTTTCTGAAAGTGCACTTACATAAGAGTTGAAGAAAAAGAAAAAAAATTGGCCTCTGTCCCACAATCAAAGCTGACAATTAAGCCATGGCGAATTTTGCATGCAAGTGGTTTCCTGGATCCAATTGCAGGTTTTAGTATTTACTAGGCTTTGTATTTACAGTTTTGTGTAAGTCAGAGCCAGATCCAATCATCTACAAATCCTGGGGGTAAGAATTATATTTAGTGTTCTTTACCATTCCATTTCATAGGTGGAGATCAATTACAAACTTTAAATCAGACACATCTCTCAACTCGGAAGTTATGGGTTTTTACTCTCGGACCTCTCTCTACTTAATTAACAGCAAGAAGTTCATTACTGTTATTCCTTTTTCTTTATAACAGTAAATTAAATAATAGCATGATTTAGAATTTTGTTTTTGAACTGGCAAACAAAAAGAAGAATAAACCCCCCAAAACACAACAAAAAACTGGAGCTGTGCAGTTCAGAGACATTTTGTTCCAAACGGACTTTTCCAGTCTGTTCTTTATAAAGCAAAGACTGTCTGTCAAAAGTGACATAGAGCTGTTCTTTTGAAATCAAAGGCCACTTATGGGATCCCTCATCCTGTACTACAGAACTTGGTGACACCAGTACATATACTTCACATTGGCAATATTGACCTTGCTTCATAATGAAGAAGAGACTGTTGCATAGCTGAATGTTAAGCACAGTTCCAATTTTAAAGCTGTACTCCAAGAAGCATTTTGAAGTACAATTTCATGTGCACATTTTCATTTACGATTATTTATTCCTTTTTCTTTAGCTTCAAGAGAAGACGTTCAAACATCCTGAGCTCTGGGCACATTTGATATTTCTGTAAATTGGCAAATACACCCCCTAAAATATTTCTGATAATACCTTAAGTGAAAAAAATCCCATGAGACCAGAAGAAATTTTCCAAAGTCCACAGATAGTCATAGGCCCTCTCAAATCAAAAGAATTCCAACTTTAGCATTTCTGTCTAAAACTGGTATGCAAAGGGTTAGACAATTATCAGATTATATAGGAGCTTTGAGAGCAAGACCAACATCTCAGAATCTGCTGAAAATCTCAGAGTTAGCAAATTTAATGACATAATGATCAGGAAAGACTTCAGCTAATAACTAACTATCTGTTTCCAAATATATTTAAGACATGGTCCCAAGCAGAAAGGCCTGCAGCAGTCAGATTCTCAGATGAGAGAGGCATGATTAGGGGGTGGGGATCTGGCAGCCAAAGGCAAACGCCACATACCAACTGCAGCCAAATTCAAATAAAAGAAAGCTGTCCTGGCTACTGCTTGATCATTGTCACCCAAGCGTAGTTATAGACCTGGTTGTATTCCCAAGCTACGGACACATGCAAGGAAACACTCCTGAACAGAGAGACGAAAATTCAATTTTATTCTAATTTTCAGCCTATCAAGATTAGGCAGATGTTCTTGGGGACACTGGGATGTAACCGTCCAAGAAAGCAAGCAAACAATGAATTCAGCCATAGATGGAGTATCTCAACTGCTTCCTCTTCAGTAACATTCTTACTGGCCTTGGAGCCTTTTCAGTGTGTAAATGCAAATGAAGACAAAATGAACCCCCAGTGAAGGGCCTGATTAGAGCACACATAAGGAATAAGACTTCAACAACCCCAAACCTCTGAACACTATTCTCTCGAATATCCCTTAAAAAGCACAAAGAATGAAAGCATGTCACATTGACTGTATTCTTGCCACCCTGAGAAATTAATGTCCTCCTGAGGTCAGAGGTAAAGCAAATGACAGCTCTAAAACTACCATCAGGACTTTAAAAGCGCATATTAAAAGATCAAACTCACCATCCGTGCAGCACCTGGACTGCTATCCAGATTGTCTGGGCCAAGAAGTGCACGTAACTCAACCGAAAGTTGCTCATTGACTTCAACAGCAATTAAATACTGGCCGTCCAGAGGAGGGCCACAATGATGAGAGGGCTGAAGCACCACTCCCATGAAGACAGCCTGAGAGAGTTGGCTTTGTTCAGCTGGAGAAGAGAAGGCTCCAGGGACACCTTATAGAAGTCTTCCTGTATCTAAAAGGGGCCTACAGGAAATCTGGAAAGGGACTTCTTACAAGGGCATGTGGCAACAGGAGAAGGGGGAGGCTTTAAGCTGACAGAGTAGTTTTAAACTAGACATCAGGAAAAAAGTCATTACTATGAGGGTGGTGAGGCACTGGAACAGGCTGTCCAGAGAAGCTGTGGCTGCCCCATCCCTAGAAGTGTTCAAGGCCAGGCTGAATGGAGCTTTGAGCAACCCGGCCTAGTGGAAGGTGTCCCTGCCACCTCCATGGCAGGGAGGTTGGAACTAGGTGATCTTTAAGATCCTTTCCAACCCAAACTGTTCTGTGATTCTGTGATAAAATGGCACCTGACTTGACTGTCAACATGCTGCAAACGTTTCATGAACAGCAGCTGTACCTGTGTTCCCTGAAGAAAAGCTGAGATTCCTAAAAGGAGAAGGAAGAAATGGCTGCTGATCGGTATTATCAAATTTCTCCTTTTCTGTTGTTATCAGAGGGTGTGCACCTGTGGAGCCAGAGCTTGGATCAAGCCCAAAGGCCCATAATTTAGCCAAAGCCACCTTTGTCTGTCTTGTAATAAGCACTACTTATTGGTCAAAATTAACTTTAAAAATCAGTATGCATTCTGCCATCTTCCTGATAAGAAAAAGACATTAAAGCATCAGAACAGAAAGCGTGAAAGAGAAAGCAAAACCACTTCTCCCTAGAAAGCACATCAAATGATCACACATGCCATTATTTCCATTCTTCCCTCTTGTAATTGATTTGACTTCCATATGACCTGTGTTTCTTCATCTTTCCCAATTAACTGCTGAAGTCACATCAACATCGAAGTAGCTGTTCCTTAGACATGTGAAAGTCAATGCAATGGGATGAGATATGGCAATGCCTAAACTATTTTATTAATCCGATTATCATTTATTATGCTCTAAAATTACTTGCCTTACAATATAACTCTTTGAAGATGTTTAGCTTTCAGACAGCACAGCTTACTCAACTGTCTGTTTCATCTTTTGTATGCATGTTTTATCTTTTAGATATTTATATTCTGATAATCACTACATATAAATTACTTTGATGCATCTTGCAACTGGGCTTCAGCCACATGTTCTGCTGAAACCTTCAAGGCAGTCACCGGAAGATCAGTTAATGTCTACAGCAGATACATACTTGGGTTTCACAAATATAAATGAAGCGCTTCTTATGGCACAGGCATATTAATTTCTGTTTACCTCAAGGCTGAAAGTCTCATTTAATATTAACCCTAGTTTGAGTCCTAACAGTTAGATCTGGCTTAGTGGTGGTTTGTTTTTTTTTTCCTCAAAGGCAAAGTTAGCTGTTCTCACTGACATTAAGCTTATCCAGCCACGGCTTATAGTTTATATTAAAAATCAATATAAATCCACAGTTATCATGCAGAAGAAAGAAATTAAAATAATAGGAGACCTAGCCACCTTCCCATTCCATTGAAATTCACTGGTAGGTTGTCAGCCTGATCTTGGGATTGTCATGCATGAAGTTCATGTAAGCCAAAATTCATAAAAGCCATCTTTTGCTACAGGAATGGTACCAACTAGTTATGATACCTAAGACATGTTACCAGACCTCTCATATACCAGAAACAGAACCACTTTTTGAGGTGAATACCATTTTAAGAACCAAACAGAGATGTTCTGCTGAATACCTCCTGTAACAAAAAAGTGTTGTATCCTCCACACTGAATTTTTCTGCAATGAAAGTTGGTTAGGTTGGGGTTTTGTTGTTTTTGTTTGTTTTATTGTGGTTGGTTTTGTTTGTTTGTTTGGTTGGTTGTGGTTGGGTTGGTCTTTTTTGTTTTTTGGTTGTGGGTTTTTTGGTTTTGGGTTATTTTTGTGCTTGTTTTGAGGGATTTGTGGGGGTTTTGTTGTTTTGATTGGGTTTTATTTCTTTTGTTGGTTTTTTTTTTTTTTTGTTTAAATAAATGTTCAGGAAAATAAAAAAGAAACTTATTTTTTCAGCCTAAAAATGAACAATATTTGGTTTTTTTTCAGACCTGACGTGTTTCTTCTCTTACGTTTTCTTTCTGATGCAGCATAGCCCTTTCAAAGTTGGCATTTGTATCTGGCTAACTTCTGCTATGGTACCGAGAGCTGTCATCTACTAGAATTCAATCTAGATGCAGGGAACCAAGCTGCAAGCACATTAGCCAGGCTCATGGCATGAAGTTGTATCTTGGGGAGACCAAGCCCAGACAACAACTACGATAAATGGCTACTGTTATTTATTCTCCCACTGTTAATATGGGGTTGCTCAACCTTTAGGATGACTGAATTTCCTCCATACCTTGTTTTCTTACTATGGGAACAACAACAACAAAAAAGTATTTTCATTATATAAGTTTTTACCAGGGTATTTTTATTATTAGAAAGGATGGGAAGACTTATGCATCTATAAGCAAAAGATGACTAAGGATTTTTGGAGGTATTTCAGGATGCATTTATTTTACCCAAATAGCATTTGAAGATCGTAAAAATACTGGCTATGTAACTAATTTGGCTGCATGGTATATTGCATAGATTCTACTGAGGGAAACACATTTTTATAAAGAAAGTGCTAATTTACTGTTTCAAATTTTCATTTTTCAAAAAAAAAAAAAAAAAAACCACAAACCAAAATTAGAAAAAAAAAAAATAAGCAGCAACAGAGCACAGCAAGATCCTTTCTCAAACTGCGCAGAAGCATTAAAAAGTCACTTCTAATATTTCTCATTTCTTCTGGAAGCACCAGCTAGTGTCCTTTGCCTTAGGAACTCTGCTTTTATGTTTTCCAAGGCTGGATGGAAAAATATCATTCTTTCTAGGTCACATATTATGTGGTTTCTTATCCAGTAGTGTCCTGTTCAACATTTAGCTAATTCTCCTTTTGACATCAGGATGCTGGTGTCCTGAATCTGTACCAGCAAACTCAGATGAAATCAGCAGCCATTACTTAGTCTTAATGGTTTTACTATGTAAATATCTATGTTTGGTTTGGATTGCTTAATATGCACAAGGTTCATAGAAGTGGTAGTGCATATCAGAATTATTGCATACACTATTTCATGGCACTGTTGCCACCTCACTTTCAATTTATTTAATCTGCTTAGCAACAATAATAATATTCTGCTCTGTAGATGACAGCTCCAATAGGCAACGCATACTCAACAGACCTGGCTGGCAACTGTACCAGGCTCACTGTAGTACTACATTTCTGTCTCCTCTGTCAAACAGATACCTTAAGCAGCCTTTTGTAAAAAGTCACACCATTTAAAGAGCTTGTTGTTGTTTTTCAGAAAGCCTGCCCTTGAATGTGCTTAGTATAGTTCTGCAGTGGCATCTTGGGGTGCATCTTATCACTGTTTCTTTTATGTCTGAACTTTAAACTGTGTCCTTTCCTATCTTCTGTCCTATTGCCTTCGTTTTCATGTCTCTAGTTACTTTCCATTATGGCTAATAATTCCACAGGACAGATTCTAATTGAATTATCAAGCTTTATTGGAAAAAAAACCTAAGCAGAAGAACAGAGAAACTCATCCCAATGAACAACCCTCCTCTCCGCTTTCCTTGGGTTTAGGCAATAGTGCATTTCAATGCAGTTTAGAAGGAAAACCTCCAGTTAAAGACACCTTATTTGAATCCAGCCCTTACCCCAAAATATCTAAGAGTTATGCAATTAGTATTTTTCTACTCCCTCTAGGTTAGAGTGCAACCATGTACTTGGACGCATCTTTAAAAGAAGCTATTTACCCTGTTACAGGCACGATTCGACAAACCTTTCTCAGTGGTACCAGGCTCTTGGTAAGTTCACAGTCGAAGCTGACTGCTTAAATGTAATAATTTTGATACTAGGATTGAACTGCTGGAGT
>NW_009945205.1:26536-55250 GCF_000696875.1 Nestor notabilis | reverse complement strand
TTGCCGGCTGGGCTTGAACCACGACACTGTGTTATCTTCAACATTTGTGCAGTATGTTTTTAATTTTCTATCCTAAAAGTCTGACAAACATTTTAAACAAGTCTTTAAAACTTCCCTAATTTTTGTTTTGTTTCCAGGTTGATCAGAAATCAATAAAAATTAAACAAAAACCATACCCATACCTTAAGTACTACAAAAAACAGAATCAAAACCACATAACAAATTGTAAACAATAAAGCTGTGTCGACTTCAAAGTAAAAATCCTTCTAAAACTATGTATGTCACAGAAGACTGCAGTATTTTAAACAAGGATCTCTTCCTGACAATTTTTGCAATGGTAATACTCTTAAGGGTTTATGTTAAGGTTCATTTAATTCTATTTCTTTAATTAGCCAAAAAACATCTACCAAAGATATGCATGCAACAACTTTCAATTGGGAAATTTTAATTCAATATAATCACCGTGTCTTGCTGCTTGCAGTTTTTGTTATTTTAATATACAGTTAAGAAAACATAGCAAGTCGTTGTTTCTAGAGAATATTGTATTACAGTTGCATACAGCAGGCATAACCTCCCCTATCTGGGGAGTAAAATGGCCATGAATATATTTGTTCTCCAAAGCAAAGCCTACCAAATAGTCTTTCTTTATCCTCTTAAGCACGTATGCCTGTACATATGGGCTTCTACAGACCATTTTGGGAGGAACACCCTCATCTGCTTTGAGCTGCCATAATTCCCTGAGATATTTTTGTTAAAAGAAATCAATTTATTTCACTGAAAATGCTTAATCCAAATTTACGAAAAGTGACAGCAAAGGGGACATAGCAGCCAGGTTACCTTTCTGCATTGCCTCTTTCAGATTTATTAAGCAGTTAGGAGGAAGAAAGCAGGAGTTATATGACAGTTGAGCTAGTAGTGGCACTGAAGGGTTTTTGTGTTGTGTTGTCCCAACACCTGACACTATTGGAGCTGATGGATGTTTTGCCACTGGATTTTACCTTAGAGGAAACAAGTCTACTTACAAGAGAAACTCATGGAAGACACTTGAAGTAGTGCGGTCAGGTGTTTTATCCCAATTTGTCTTACAGTCTCAACTCTATAATTTGTGATTTCTAATGGAGCTTTCAACAATAAAAGTGCAAAAACATCTAATGTGGTTTGGGAATGCCAGTAAATTTGGAAATTATGGGAATGGCATCCACTGACTGAAGGAAGTTTGAAAAGCAGAACAAGATTGTCATAGATTATTACATTCAGTGATCTTTGTCTTCTATCCTTTCCTTTTCCTTCCTTTTTCTTGCTCAGATGAGGAAATGTAATGGACCCAAGGAGCTATTGCCTGACCAGCATGGAAATGGACAGATTCAATGAATAAAAACCCCTTAACAGTTTAAAATAGGGTTGCCATGCACAAAGGCAGAGATTTAGCCCTGAATTTTCTCGCTTCAGTCTTCACCAACATGCACCATTTCATGCTCATGGCAGAGCAATCTAAGAGCCTTGCTTCAATAAAGAAAGAACTGAACTCATAGCTGTCTTCGCAACTAAAAATAGGGGAAGTCAGTGTGCTGCCACATGACATTTTTTGGCAGGGAGCTGGGACATCTTCATTTTGCAAGGCAAGCTAGTGGCACTGGATTTGCACGGCTCATGACCACTCTGCGGAGACCATCCTCTATTTTTCCACAGACCCCCTCGTGTGCCAGCCTTTGCCATGGGCTCTGGATTTCTTCCCCTGAGAATCTTCGAACAGAGATTTCTCCAAGTGCCACCACTGACCCTTCCCACCAGGATAAGCTGGCAGAAATTTTCCTCAGAGTGTGGCTTCCAGTGGAGGAAGCCCTTCCAAGAACAGTAAACACACCAAGTTCTTGCCCACTGCATCAGGGCAAGAGTCCTGTTTCAGAAAATGCTGTGTTGGTAAGGCTGATTTCAGCATGTCATACGCAATTGCACAACATAACGCAGTGCAATGACGTGAGACAACTAAATGACAAAATGCTGGCTCTCAATCAAGCATGTAAAGCACCTATTTTCGGCTCTACCATCTGCTATCAGTTTGCACAGTGTCTTTCCCAGCTGAAAACACAAGGCAGATTGGCACAAATGGAGCATTCCTCTGGCTGGTCACAAACTGCAAGATATAAGATTTTTCTCCTCTTGTGACCAGCCCATCTCTCTTTTATTTATTTTTTATTTGCATGATGAAATAGGCTGTTTTGTGCAAGTTAAATCAAGATAAACTAAAAACCAGTGCTCTAGGAAAATGTTCTCTAGCATCCTACCAGGCAAAATTACATTATGTCACTTCCTCCTTCAAAATAAGCATGCAGAAATTAACAACTGAAATTAATACCAAGATTGTCTGAGCCTTTTCTGCTAAAAGTTTTCCAATGGGGATCCTTTTTCAGTTGCTTGATACTCCACAAGATCATTAACTGTACTGTCATCTACAGATAAACAGGGAAAAGGCAGAGTAAGAGAGGAGTTATTTTAGTTGGTAAATATGTGGAAAAAATAAATAATATGGGGTATTTTGTATGGAAAACAACAAAGCAAAACAAAGCAACCCAATAACCACTAAGCTTTTCTGTGGAGGCAACCTCACCCCCACCAATCATTTGCTGGTTGGGGTGGTTGTTCACTCCTTCAGAATAAATTGATTACCTGTTTAAAGCCCCGGGTTGGAGAGAAGGATCTAATTTGAGATTCTTTCCTTTATAATGAAGGTCAAAACCACTAGTACATTTGCTGCTTTCTTCTCCGAATAAATAAGATGTCTCTGAGTTGAGGCCATGGCTCTGTTGACTTCACTGGGGCCATGATTTCACCCCAGGAATTATTCTAAAAGCATTACTCATTTAATAAGCATGCCACACTAATTCTCTACTGTTTCCGTATGAGCACCTCCTAATGCCAATGTAAACCCACTGCACAAAGCTACATTAAAGTAATATTTACGGTTGAGATCTTAACACAAAAGCCAGGAAACTCAGAGTTATGGTTCCCCTAGCCAACCATAACCAGGGATAGCTTTAGTGTTTTGCATTACTGTGTCTATACACCACAATGTATGTCCAAATACCAATGGCTGAGTTATAGCTGCTGTGGGAACTATAGCTTTGGATTTCAGTATATTTTTGCATTTAAATCCTCAGCCTGGGTCATGAGCAACTGTTACAATTATGACTGCAGGAGAGGTTAGTTTCTCATTTGCTGTTCTTGGTTACTGCCAAGGGTGGCTTGGGAGAATGGTGTTGTCCCTGTGGTGTTGTCGTGGTTTAATCCCAGCTGGCAACTAAGTACCACACAGCTGCTTGCTCGCCCACCCCCTCCATGGGTGATGGGAAGGCTGAGGGTCTCTTTTACCCTGACAAACAAAATACTTCAGCTGCACTCATAAAGTATATAAGGATTAACTCTTCTACAAGCCTTGTGTCATTCAGCAGATACTCTGGAAGAGAGCAAGACAGCTAATAGGATTTGTCAGAGATTACTTAATATGATTCTAATTCTAATATCCAATTAACTTGCTCAGAGACAAGGAATAATAAGCTGCTTTTCTGTACAATTTATACTGTGTTAGGAAAATGCTGTATCTTCACTTCAAGGGGAATAGTACTGCTTTTACCAAGTGCCCTCAGGAACGAACTGCATGGGATGTGGAAAAGAGAGTTTGCACAGTGGGCAGAGCTAACCAAAAAGACTCACAGTGGTGTGAAATACTCTGCTCCATGCAGCAATGCCGCTCTAGCTCAGATCTGGGGCTGTTCTAGGGCAATTCTACCTGTAACCTAATGGATAGTTAGGATGCAGTTTATTCAAATATTTCTTTTAGACATGGGTACTCTGCAGTAAGGACTAAAAATAGCCTGAATAGGTTGACAGTAGCTGGAGTCTGATGTAGAGTTTTACAGTAAACTGCAGATATTTTTTGTAATGTTTCTCAAAGACCAAGACATTGAACTCTGACTTTACAGAGCTAACTGTCTCAGGAGTGGGTAACAGCTGGAATGCCAAAGAGGAGCAAGTGAGGTTAGAAGCTCTCTCCCTTCAGCCTATGTCAGTGATGAGCTGGAACTAACTAGTCCAGCCACAGAGAGAACTAAATAGCTGAAGGTTGCTGGCATTTGTCTACCATAAACACTGGAGGAAATGAAATTACTTAGGCATGTATTTCGTTAGGTGAGAAGTTCACAAACAGAATCAAGATTGTACAACCCCATTAATTTAGCTGGGCTGTATTTCTTGGGGTGCTGTAGCCTCATGTACATTTGGACTGTGATCACAGTTTGTAATCATTAGTGAACGTGGATGCTTTTCTAAGGCAAGTTATAATCTTGTCTGTAGGGGAAGTGATCCAACCAAAGCAGAGCATGATAAGTGGAAAGAGAACTGTGAATGCCTACTAGCAGCCATTCCAAATCATCACCTTTGTTTGCTTTCAGATGTTATCAACCTCCCACCACAAGGATGAATGAAGTGACACATCTGGCTCACGGACCAAGACATGAAGAGTGTTTTCCCCTGCTCTTAACAGATGCCAGCAGCAGCACACAGCTGAACTGGCCCTTCCAAAAGCTAATCCCTTTTGAACATGGCTGCTGATATATTCATACCTCATGCTTATATGTCTTGGCTTTTAGTTTTACATATTGAATTGCTTGGATAAGGTCAATATGTACAGCAACAACATTCCCACTGACTACATAAGCCCAGCTGCTCCTGCCCCATATTTCAACCACATTTCTACTCCATCTGAATATAGCAATGATATAATTGGATTGCACAAGAGCAAAACTGACCGTTTAAAGGCCAGGTGGTGGAAATATTTTGCTTTGTGCACATGTATTTCTTCAGTGTGTTTTGCAGCAATTCTAACAGACCACTCTATCTCAGGTAAGCATTAAAGCCAAGTAGTTTCACACAGGGATTTTGCACAACCAGTTCAGAGAGCAGTATATTACTTCAGATGAGTTTACTGTTGTTGTTCCCTTGCACGTCTCAGTGTGATATGTGCACGGTGATGTGTTTAAATGAGTATGCATGTGGACAAATCTTTTGTTTGCATGTACTTAATATCTTGGAGAAGGGACAGAACTAAGCAAACCTTACAAAAAAACCTGGAAAAAGGAATAAAATCAAAGTAAACTATATTTAGCTCTGTATAAGTGACACTTCAATTGGTTTAAAATAATCTTTATTGGAAACTGTTTGAGATATAAATGACATTATAGTCTTTTGAAGAAGGTTTCCCTGTGGTCTGTTGAACTGTTGGTTTATGCTGAGAATCTGTCTTTTAATACTCTTAAATATAATTAAAAGGATTAAATATAATTAAATTGCTAACCAAGCTATAAATTAGTCCTGGGTACAATCTAGTTCTTGCAAACTGCTTGATCATGTACAACTTGTTATCTCATGCTTACCAGTTCACTAGGATGTTATTTTGCAAAGCCAAAAATCTACTAAGTATGTATCACAGAACTTGTAAAGCAAGCTGGAATTAGGCATAAACATACTTTTCGGTGTTACTTCTGCTGCTGAAAAGAGATTGTTGCAATTGGAACAGGTTTTCAGGCTTTTGGGTTAAACTAAATTATCTACTGCTTATTTAGATCACAGGTTTTAAGTAATTTCCTACAGAGTTTTTGAATTCTGTCTGTCTCCTGATGCTAGTTGATATGAACCACTAATTTTGTTGGTTTTGTTGTTTGGCTGTTTGTTTTTTTAAGAAAAAGGCACTGCTTATGTGCATACATGTCATGAAACAGGGTTCTGTACTGGGTTCTGTAGCTGGTACCTACAGCTTAGCTTGATGTAGCCAAGAGCAAGATGCAAGCCTCTGCCCCTTCTTTTTCCATGATTTTCTTTTGCGTGTGTGGAGTGTTTTGCATACCTGTAACCTCTCAATTAACATTATTTATATCTGAGTAAACATGTGTGCTACTTTTCCAGATGTCCTAATCCTTTATGTAAATGAATTTACAAACCCAGCCACCAGCCTCAGTGAATCCTGCCAAATCCACTGTGTCTGGACTCATATGCTCCGTAGACTAAGCTTTATTTGCATAAACTTGTTCTGTAAGCGTAGTCTTACTCATCATCTGCAGAGTTAAAGTTTCACTAATGTAAATCCCTGACAAATCAAGCACAGATGTAACTGTCTGCCTCCAGGCTCAGCCTGTCAATTCGCTGCCACCCTTATATCTTCCCCTTGCTCCCCCTCCAACCTCTCTGCCACCCGCCATACCCCTGCAAGCGGTTTTTAGTACTAGTAGTCATTTAAAACTGTTTATGTAGATACATTGCAGGTACTAAACATGACACTGAGCATTAGTCATTTGGGATTTTTCCTTTTGATCAAACTGTCTCATGGAATGGCGTTGGCATGTAATTCTGGGTGTCTGCTTGTACCACCTGGAAAAATTCACTCTGCCAGTCCCCAGGTGCCAGACAGATTGTTGCAGTTTGCCAGGCGATGATCCAGATAAGAAGTCGAGCTCAATAAATGCTTAATGTAAGCTGGCAAATTCCACAAAGCAGCCAAGGAAAATTCAATCAGAAGGCAGCAGGGGGTGTAACTCCCTAAAACCACCAGGAAGGGGTGGATGATGGTGTGAGGGGATGATTCTTGTGCTTCATGTCGCATTGTCTGTGAGAAATGAAAATTCCTTCCCAGTCATAAAAACAGTAGTTTTAAACCAAAACAAAATCTTCCAGCTCTTGAACCTTTTATGAAAAGGAGAAAAATGTTATTTTTTATTTCAGAGGGTGTTGGCATACACTGGGTTTGTTTCTGATTATTTTAAGTTCTAAATATGTTTCCTTTGCTGGTACCCAGTTGCTATTTATTTGGCTTTCGTCTTTGATCTCCCTTACGCTGGCACATCATAAAAAACATATTCCTGTTTGAGTTCTATATTATGCAGTTAGTCTCTGCTTGTTATGTTCACCAGGCTGGTTATACCTACTGAATAAGACTCTCTTTGTTTTTGATAGACTCCAGGTGTTTATCACTATAACTTACTAATGGATTTGACCACAGAATATGCATGCAAGAAGCAAACTGAAAAACTAATGGCAAAATTACTGGTTTGATAATTCAATGGCCTGCTGTACCCTAACCACAGGAACCACACATGTGCACGCATGCATGCACACATGCACACAGAGTTTTATAAAAGCAGGGAATTTTGCCCACAGAGTTTTTCTGAGATGAATTTTCTGTTCTGGAAATTAAATTTTGCTTCAGATTTGTTTGTCATTCTGGGTTTTCTTTGAAAGTTTCTGAATTTCCTCTAGCTGAAGACCTGCAGTTCCTACAGCTCTGCTCCTTGTCCCTTGCAGTTGCAAGTAAAGGGAGCATTCCCTTCAGCCTGCCCGGGTCCAGCTAACCTGTTTAATCTTCAGTGCAATAGATTTCAGGCTGCAAATATTAACTGTAGCATGTCAGGTGAGGAGCCATAGCTTCAGACCACACATTAACCCCACTGCTTTGCAATAGCCAAAGATTTTTTCCGCAATTTTGGTGAAACCAACTTTTTCTAATAGGAAATTTATAGAAATCCCACTTAAAAAGAAAAAAAAAGTTAAAAAAATCCTTATTCCTAATTCATTTCATAGTTAGATTTATGGTTAGTTCAGTAGCTCATATTGTTAATAAGTGATTTCACTGTGATATCAGAGGTAACCCATCCTCACAGATGAATTTTTATTTCTTAGTTCTATTGTTTGACCATTTCCATACATTAAAAGCTAGAGCTGCCTTTTGCATCTAAATCTGATGCTGTAGTTATTGGATTCACTAAAAATATAAAAGTTTTAATCCCAGTTTATGCCTATGTACTTTTAATTTTACATTCAGTTTAACATAGCTGTCTAAGAACCATAGAAGAGATGAAGTTTAAAAGTGCATAGAGATGACTCTCAGGACAAATTTATCACACCGAGATTCAGATTTGCCCCATTTTTTCCTGCTAAGTATTAAACACTGATGTTTTGCTATTTTTATCTTTGGCTGCAGGAGAAGTTTCTCTCTGAGGTCACACATGCTTTCTGTGTTGGTTACTTCTGCTGTCGCCATGCTGATGCAGGGGTTTAGCTAACACCCATGGGCTTGTCAGGCTATTTCCATTAGGAGTAGAAATTCATGAAGCCATTCAGCATATTAACAAGGAATGCATGCAAACCTTGTTTTGAGGAGTATAAGGAAAACAAGTGGCAACTTTTTTTGCAATAAACTTGCAAACAGTTTGTAGGGCTGTCTTGCCACTGGATCCTGATCTTTTGACTGTCACAAATGCTTTTTTGCCTCTCTTGAACAGCCATTTTGCTAAAAAGTAGTCTCCTGGTTCCAAAATCATGATATGATTCCAAGTCTGAGCTCAAGCCTGAGCCCAAGTCCCAGCCCCCTCCTGCAACATGGCTTTCGTTTTGGACAGTCCTTGTCAATCTAGTCTCAAACAGTGACTGCTATTATTTCAAGCTACTCATATAGAAAAGGAATTTAATTCCTTGGACATGAAGGAAGTCAGATTAATTTCTAGCTCTTGTGCTATCTGTGTATCAGCTATAGCTGAAGGCAGCTATTAACATTTGCAAAAGAGTGCAAAAGGGTGGGCCAGGAATCTGGGCAGGGAAGGAAAAGACAAAGAGAAGATGAAGAATCTTGAGGGAATGGAGCAATGAAAACAGTTCTTATGCCCATGTTATACAAACCAAGATAATGTATAGGAGGCAGAGCTGTGAGGCATAAAAGCATAGAAAAAAAGTAATGCTTACCTGACTGATTTTATATTGGTTTAAAATACTTTTTTTTTTTTTTTGTACTTGGAAAGGTAAAGCTCTACCCAGAAATGAAAAAGCAACAAAAGCAGTTGATTTTATACAACACACTGCACAGCACTACCAATCCCTGCTTATGTTCCTTCCTACCATGACAGTTTAATTTAAAGGAGAAAATCTAATTTCCTGTGCTGATTATATATCCAGTTAATTCCAAGCTCTCATGTAACAGTTAAAATTGCTGACAATTAATGGAAGAGGCACAGCTCTGCTGGTATAGCTTAGACCCATTCTCATTGAATCACTGGGTAATTTAAGTTGGAAAGGTCTTCTAGAGATCACCTGGTCCAGACCCCCAGCTCAAAGCAGGGTCAACTTTGATCGTATTGTTTGGGACTTTGTCAAGTTTAGTTATCTCCAGGATCAGAAACCCCACACCCTCTCTGGGCTCCTGTTTCAGTGTTTGACCACTTTCATGCTAAAAATATTTTCCTAATAATCCTAATCAGATTTTTTTCATATTGTATTAGAGCGTGGTTTTGTCCCCTGATTTAGTGCTGCAGACCTCCAAGGACTGCCTGGCTCTGACTTCTCTGCGCCCTTCCATTAGGTCACTGAAGACATCAGTAAGTGCCTCATGGCCATCTCGAGGCTGAACAAGTCCTACTCCCTGCCTCTGCTCCTGCCCACAGGCTCCAGCCCTGACCACCCTGCTGGATCTCCACCAGTATGTCAATGTCTTTCTTGCACTCAGGAGACCATGGTTGGGCAAAGGACTCTACTGTAGGCTATATTAGTGTGAATGGTTCCATGGATGGACTTTTGCTAGTATCTAAATCTCCTTGCTCGGAGACAGGGTTTGAACACTCTGTTACATCCCTACAGAGGGCATAATATGTATCAGGATGTGTACTGGTTCCCCCAGGAAAGAAGCTCAAGATTTATAATTAGGTGGATTTGGGGATCGTTCCTGAAGGTACATAATCTGATGGTGGTTAATCTGTACAGTGCTCCTTCATATCACAGAAAGCCATCAAAGAGGTCAGTGTAGATACAGTCTCTGCTAATCAGTGGTGTGCAGACTTTATTGTCTCAACTTATAAAACAAATCCCAACAAAATGCTTAACTTTAGACCAAGCTTCAGAAAAAGAAAATAAATGTCTTTTCTTTTAGGGTATCGTCAATGGCAGAGAAACCTAAGTAAAGGAAATATCTCTCCCTTCATTCAACAGCCCAGGAGCACAGACAGTGTTGTCTGGGAAAATCAACAAAATGTGTCTCCCATGTTCATTATTCTTATCATCATACCTGTGCTTAAAGGATATTGTAATCTAAGTGAGTGGGATATGAAAGTAATATTTCAGTGCATTAACTGGTGTTAAGTTTTGTAAGCCTATCCAAAATGCCCTATCCAATGGGATCTTTCTCCAACAGTAAAAGTCAGATTTATTAAAGAGGTGCTATTTATTTGCCAAATATATGTCTGCCTTTTGAACCTCTAGTTGAATTACAGATGCAAATAAATGCCTGGTATTTGATTGCTGCTGCGAATTCTGAATACCTGTGACTAAACTTTCGTCATGGGTATGCATTTTGTAAACATCAGCTTGGATGTTTTTTGAAAATGCACTCCTAAATCTCATTAAAGTAGGCACCAGCTAGTCTGTTAAAGACTTAGTAGGTATTTCCCTAAACCATTTCTCATATTTAAGGGGGTTCTTTTTTATTCATGCTGTTCTCTTCACTGTGAGGGTGGTGAGGCACCGGCAGAGGTTGCCCAGAGAAGCTGTGGCTGCCCCACCCCTGGCAGTGTTCAAGGCCAGGTTGGATGGGGCTTTGAGCAACTTGGTGTAGTGGAAGGTGTCCCTGCCCGTGGCAGGGGATTGGAACTAGGTGATCTTAAGGTCCTTTCCAACCCAAACCATTCTATGATTCTATGATTCTTCAGAGGCAGATCAGAGAGAGTTATTAATAGTGTTTCAATAACCATTTACATGTAGAAAAAGCTTTCTGATTAGTTTGCAAGAAAGAAAAAATGCTGTACATATAATCCAGTTTTACATATAACAGGCATCATTTACAAGGGGGCTTTTACTTCTACCTACCACATGTACTTGGTTCCTTCTCTAAAGCTGTGTGACCCTGGGTAACGGTTGTATTTACAGTGGTAAGTGGTATGTGCCCTGTGAGATCTGATATGTATGGGGGTTTCCAATAGTGTCAGGTGCTTACCATTCTTGTACTTGTTCCTGCTGTCATCTGAAGTGGTAGTTATGGAGACCCTTGAGGCAAATTAGAAAATAACAGCTTATCACTTACATTAAGGATGCAGTCAAACTGAATGATTTAGGTGTCCTGGTCAAGGAGAACTGACTCTCTGCAGCAGTGATAGAAAAATGTAGTTTAGTCATTAGCTTGAAGGCAAAGACATTTTTGGACAGTCTTCCTGAGTCTCGGGAGCTCAGGACTTTTGACTGTGTCAAAAGCACCATATGATCAAGCCTGTACTGTTGCTTTTTAATTCCAGCACTCATGCAGCCTTAGCACTTGCATATCTTCAGTCAATTTTTCGGATGTTGTTGAAGGTAGTACTTCAGAGAAGAAACATTTTACTTGCAAGACCTCACAGGGCAGAAATACCATCCTCCGAATAGAAGTATGGTCTTATTGAGCTCTGGTGACCGATGTTGGCTAAGTTCTGACCTTTGGGTACCCTTTGGGTGTTACTTGTGCCTCTAGGAATGCATCCCTTATTGGGCTCTGCAGATGGGTAGCTCAGGAGATGAACTTGGAGTGACTAGGGTGAGAGGCACTGTTTGCTGACCTTTCATGGAGATATCACCCAGTTTGATTTAATATTTCTATATTTAATCTTTACATTCTAAAGCATTTCTAAGGCTGATAATTAAATTGCCAAATGTGAGAAAATCAGCTCTTGAGCTAAAAAATGGCATCTTGGAATAACAAATATTGTTGATGATTGCTACATGCAAACCTGAAATACCTTAAGAAGCATAAAAACCTTGATGGTGTGGGGGTATGGTTTTGATGACTGTATGACCAGTGGACTGGCTGCTGCTCTCACTTGCCATGCTAGACAAAAGAGCGTAAAGTCCTTATTTTGCAGAACTAGAAGTTTGTGTGGTCATGAAAAGTAAACAGTGGAAAACCAAGCTATTTTTAAGGGGAGATGGAGCTCATTAGTTTGTCCTGAGCCTAACCCTGGTGGCCCAGACTGCCTCTCCACAGCCTGGTGGCTGTCAGCCCTGTCTGCCTCAACCCTTCCCAGCAGAAACTGCTACCGGCTGCAGCATCAAAGCGCCCTGGGAAGCTCCATCCTTCCCCACTACCTACTGATCCCCTTGTGGCTGGTCAGGAGTGGGCTTAGGAGAGCCCTGAGGTCTCTGGCTGCAGGAGACCCTGCTCCTTGGGGCCCCCATTCTGCTGGATGCCCCAGTGTGAAGCACACTTCAGTCTGCTGCAGTTTCTCCTTTGAAAACAAAACCCCACGCTGCTGTTGTGCCAGCTGTCAAGTATCTGCAGAGTATCCCAGCCGCTCCTGTAGGGTCTTCCGAGCAGTGAGGGGGGAGCAGCGAGAGGATGTTTGTTTTAAAAAGTGAAGGGGAAGCAATACTTGGCTGTAAGCGTATCTGGGGGTGGGCAGACTGGTAAAGCGTGCAGGTTGTATTTCTCAGAGTTGAATGGGAACAAGACAGCAGTGGAAACAAAGCGCTCTTTAAGGAAATAAAGGGAGAAGTAAAACTGAAAGAGTCCTTAGTGTAGCATTTTGAGTTTATGAGGCGTTTCCTCTGGCTGATGAATATGGATGGCTGAACTTTTCTGCACATTGTTGTTAGAAATGACTAGAGTACAACTACAAATAGCTGTCTGTTCTCCTGCCTGCAGATTCCAAACACAAAAATGCAAAGTTTAGCATTAGGTTCAGTGTCACATCCCCTGTGAAGCCAATGGAACTAGCATAGTTTACACCAGCACAAAATGTTACCCACAGTCTGGATTACTAAACCACTAGAGTAAGTAGTGAGAAAGCTTATTTATAGACATTTCAGTGACATCTAGAAACCTTTTCCCATGGCTGCATTTCCAAGCATCCTCATTTGTTTATTGTGCACTTTTCTGTAAGTGCAAGTTGTAGTTGCATATTTTTTTTTGGAGGGTCAGTTTTAGCAGAGTAGCAGATGTATTTCTTTTCCGTAACAACATATTTGTCAACTAAATGAAATAATTTTAGGTACATGGGAAAAAAGGTGAAGAATGGTTAAGCCATCCAGTCCAAGAACTGGGGCAATATAGGGGAACTTAAGTGACCAGTGTCTCCACTGAAAACAAAAATTCATGGCCATTGAACATGTGCCAGGAATAAATCTGATTAATTTTGTGGCCAAGTTGTTCAATACAAACTGACCATTCAAATAAGCTTGGAAATAGTAATATCTGACCTACACAAAGTCAGGATTAATTTCAGGGGTAACTGGGCAAAATTTGGCAATACATCTATTCAGGAAATTAGACAAGGTGCTCTGAAAATCTGTTCTGTCTTCAACTCTATGAATCCTTATGTACGTATTTAACATGGCACATCAGTGAATCAGCTTACAAGAGTCACCCTCACCATTCTTTTTGATGACTATAAAATGTGTATCCTATTGTGTATCTTTGTGTATCCTATTTTAAAGCATACTTTTCTCATTGTTGTGTTCTTCCTATGGTTATTTTCCTAAATTGCTTTGGAAAGGCAGATCTCAGAGTGAGGTTCAGGGGCTGCCTTGGTGCTGCTGAGAAGGGTCTGAGGGTCCAAGCTGCAATGATGGGCTCTTCCCACCTCTGCTCAGCAATGCTGTGTCTGGACAACCCTTGCAGATACTTCAGAGGAGAAAGCTCATGAGTGTCCCACGCTTGGAGGGCTCCCTGGGCAGGCTTGCCTGCTTTTTGAAGAGGCCCCCAGCTTAGGAGAAAGAAATGACTGCTGTAGCTGAGCCCAGGACAACCAGCCATTCTGATCTTCTTTAGCTTAGGCAAAAATACTTTTTAAACTTAAAATAAATTTTAAATTACGAACATGTGTTCAGAGGGCCAAGGGAAGGGAAGCAAAACTGAGCTAGCACAAGCTGGAAATATCAAACGCTGTGTGCATTGGGCTGCACTGTTGGATCACTTGGGTATTTAATCTCCAGTTATGGGGCAAGAGATGCCTGTGCAACAGGCAGGAGGGTTTGACAAGAAGCAAGATGGGAGAAAATGAATTGTTGTGTCTTGTGATATGCCGTATGCAAAAGTGAGCCAGGGGTGAAAGGGTATGATGACAAAGCTGTTGGCAATTTAAAGCTTGGCTCAGGCATAAAATAAATACATTATTCCTGATGGTGAAATTGGATGGTGCTGTCATGGATTCGTTTTGTCTTCCTGGTGTTTTTCTAGCCCCTTCTCTTTCATCTGGCCTGTGGGATTCATATCTGCACACCAATGTGTCAAAATGCTTTTTGAACGTTTCAGATTGTGAGCACACTTCAATTGCAACCCAGGCTGTATGCATTTTAGTTGAACTCCTCATACAGATCCCATTAAAATCCATGAATTTTTGGGGGCATCGTATCAGGCCTTCTGCAGATGACAGTGAATGGGTCATTTCTGGTTCGGAGCACAGTACCATTTGTGCCTGGCTTTTATGTTGATTTGGCGTGTGAAGAGCTCACCAGACCATCCAGAAGTGAAGTACTGGATTCTCACACTGCTAGAAACAGGGTCCTAGAAATTCATGAGAGGTAACATACAGCTCATGGAGGTAAAATTTCAAGCAATCCCAGAAATATTGTGGCAATAACTGCCATAGCGGGTGTTTTGGGAACATTATATTTCTGTTTGTGTCACCTACATTGTTACACTTTCATGCTTTTTTCATCTTTTCATGCCATCTGCTTTCTCTCGTCCTTCTTCTATAGTTTTTATATCCTCTAAAAATGACACCTTTTCTCATGTTCTGGATCTTAGTGCAGGGATTCTCTGACTGCTGGCCTGGCAGCTCCTGCAGCACTGAAAATGGGGATTTCCTCTGGGTGCAGAAAAGAGAAGCTCTGTTTGCACATGACTCCAAGATATTTCCTTTTCAGTTTGTGCTAGTGGCTTGGTATAGAATAAAGGGGGCAGGTTGATATTTTAGTTTGGATGACCCCCACCACCCCATTAGCTTATCTAAGGCTTATCTGAAACTTTATGCATCAAAGGCTGGAAAGTCACAAAATCAGATGTTCTTGAGAATGTTCTACTACTTTCTGGGCTTGGTGTGGCTATATACCACATATACCACAGGCACAGTTTGTCACAGTGTTTTGGTAGCTCTAGCTCCTTGCAGCCATCTAGACCCTGGCTGCACATGAAAAATCAAATAAATGGAATACTAGTGGAATTTGGTAAGTGCTCTGGAGCGGCCGGCACTGCCTGCAGCTTTGTGCTTGGCTCTCTGCTTATTTTCCCGGGAAAGGCTGACCACTCCTTGCTCCCAGGGCACTACAGAGGGAATGCAGCGCTGCAGCTCGCAATGGGACCTTGCTGCTGCTCTTGGGATCTGCACTCTGACTGAGCCACTGTGAAGCCCAGGTGTAAAACAATCTGACCCCCCACCCTATTTCTATTTGAATTCCTTATAAAATGCTTGGTGCCAAGAGGTTATTGTGGCTGTGTCTTGGTTCCTTATGGATCTTAATGGGGAGGAAAAAAAACTTTCAGCTATTTTACTAAAAGTATGTGGAATAGGATTAGCCTGCACCTTGTAAAATTTTATTTTAAGAAACTAAGGCCCTGATCCAATCACAATGAGATCAGTGGGACACTTTCCACTGATTCAGTGGGCCTTGGATATGGCCCTAAGACATTAATTTCAGTAACAAGGACTGTGAGAAATGTATCTAATATTAGAAATTTATTGTTTATATTCTTTCTATAATTAAAATGGCCAATTGCCGTAAAAAACTTTCCTCTGTGCTGAATGTCTGAATGCTAAATTTGAGCCTGAAGAAAAATTAAAGATGTTGGCTCTTGGCAACAAAGGCTTTCTGCACAGTGGTCCAAGTGGGATGGTTTCTCAGCTATCCTGTTCCACAGGGCACTGCTGTGAGACATTTGTCCAAGCCCTCCATGGTCTCCTCCACAAACATGACAGAAGAAGACTGCAATCAATGAGTAGATTTGGATAAGCTGTTTACAGCTTGATGACAACATCATGACAAGGATGTATGTGACTGGTCCGATCCATGCCTGACCTGTGTTGTTCTTGGACAGGCACAACTGAGCCTGTCCTGAAAGTAGTTTCTACTTCTTTGCGGTCCTCATGGCATAAAACCTTGAAAGACCAAGGCGCTTGCTGTCAGCACCAGGTGTATGGGCAGCCCAGGCCTCCAGATGGATGGAGACTTGCTGGGGAAGCGGCTTTTTGCCAATATCTTTAGTAAATAAAAGGAACAGAGTGGGTAGACTGAGGCCATTTGTGTGCAGGCAACCGACTGAGGTAATTTTTCCTTTCACAGCTGCTAAATATTGAGACAAAACTGCCATCTGTGTCCATCATCTGTGTCACCTACGCATGGGATGGAGGGTGACTCTTGGCAGGATGCAGCTTGTGTGACTGAGGTACAAGATCCAAACTGGAAGACATTGAAGAAATGGATATAGGCAGGAAAAGAAACCAATGAAATATAATGTTCCTTTCAGGGGGTGAGGGTCCTCTGAGAGCACTGAGGGTCACCCATTCCTCTGCAGAGAACCAAAACACTCCTAGGGCAGCTCTCAGAGATGGTCAACATGGCTAGGCATCCAAACATACCCAAATGCTGAGCAGCAGTGACAGGGAGTGGTGGCTGGGCACCACAGAGGAGTTTGGGCAGGGCACAGCCCCATCCTTGGCACAGGCTGCCATAAGGAGCCGACTGTGGTTTCCTCCCCAGCCATGGCCACTTTGGTGTGGACATCAGCAGGGGCAAGAAAATCCTGTGCCGGCAACCACATCAGCCAGCCACAGGAGCGCTGAGCCGAGAGCTGCCCAGAACGTGGTGGTCTTCCCTAATGCAGAGCATTCACCCCTTCCAAGTTGCTGTTTTATTGTGTCCCCCACCTACCCCTTCCCTCCTGTAAAGTCACATCTGTGCAAACCCCTTTGTTTAAACCCTTGCGCCTGCCTGCAGAGGCATTGCTCATTCCCAAGTGCTCCTGAAGAGTTATGTAGCTTCCTGAGTTTCTGCATGGGAGGCCTTGGCAAGTGCCATTTAAGCAATTTTCACAGGAATACCTGGAAATTGAATCAGTCTTTCTTGCGGCCCAAGAGGGAAGAAACACCTCAAACACCAATACTTTTAAAAGTTAAATTTCAGCCTATCTCATAGCTTTTTTTCCTTTGTTCATTGAATCCAACTTCATGCTACAGTCAATATTTCTGTTCAAATTGCCAATGGACTTCCAAATTTTGATCTCACTTCAGCTTCACACCTGAATGACTGCATTTAATGCAGCTTTGTGGAAAGATATGGGTTCTATTGGACACACATTGATTTTGGTGAGCGGTTACACACACATAACCAGTCCTATTGGAGTAAGTAATGGCTCACAGATTTGAATGAATTTCAACATTTGGCCATTAAGCATCACTTTAACCTCTTTACCTTTTGAATGTGTCTTGATTAAGTAATGCTTTGGATATTCTAGAGATATGGCTTTATTTTTAATAGTTATCTGTATAAAATAGGACATCTCTTACATTAGCTTGATCTAGATCACATTTTATAGTAAATATTTGGTATCCAGATATTTTTTAAAACTGAATTACTATTACTACAGTGGCATCCAAAGATTGCTCAGTGCTCCACCAGGACCCCAAAAGCTACAGTGATAGGGAAGAAGACTTCCTGATAACTATGTTTATTTTATTTACATGAAACTGGCAAATGCAAAAATTGACACTAAAGATGACATTAAATTGACACTAAAGTCTTTCACAATAGATAGGCTAAGCAATGTCGCACATAAGTAATTCAACAACACAGGCAGCAATAAACAGGAATGTCTTTCCACTTAAGTTTCCCTTTATTTATCATGTATCAGTTGCATGGTTATATGCCACATATTGAAACAGTTTTGCAAGCTGTATACAGTCTCAGAGAAATGGATCTTCCCTTCTGATGGAAATGTTTGTTGTTAACATATAAGAAATGGAATGTTTAAACTTAAGATCAATTTTTAAGGCCTTTGGAAAGAAAAGGATCTTCATTATGTTCAATGAATGCAGAGTGTTTAATCACCACTCATCTTGGAACAGCTTTTGAGTGAGACTAATATCAACACACCACCCTTAGATTCAGGTCAAAGTTGTATGTTTGCTTCAGCTGCTGCTGTGTGGGGACTGTGGTGAAAACACCAGCTCCTCCTCCCTGTAGTTCATGTGGTTGCATATTGCCATCCTGGCCTTCCGCTCACATCCAGCTGTGCAGTGCTGGAGGAGCAAGGCACAATGAAGGGTTGGATGAGGGGAAGCTGAATTTCAACTGGATCAGTTCCCTGCAGAACTGAAAAAAGTGCACACAGCTAGAGAGACATAAGTAGTTTTGGTTAGACAAAGAAGGGGGAAGGGACCACCCCTCCACCACCCCCTTTTAACAGACTTGGGACAAAATAATGATGGAACTTCAGCCGCAGTCAGGCAAGCAGAATTACCTGCTGAGGCTTGGTTTGTGGGGAAACAGAAACAATAAAAGTTGAAAGGAACCTATAGCGTTTGATGAGGTTTGTCTATGTTTGGCAAAGACTTTTTCCTTTCTTAGAGTTTCTTGGAAATGTCTTCAAAACATTCCAGGCTTGGTTTTGCTCCTTAAATACCCTTCAGTGTTTTATTTAAACAGTGAAGAGCCAAGTTCTTCCCTCAGATATGCATGCAAAAACTCCCACATTAATCAGGAGGATTGTCTGCATATATCCTGAGCGCAACAGGTTTCTTTTTTGTATGCGCTTTGTTTCCTAAAGAGAAGTAAATTCTGAGCACAAGCTTCCTCCTATTCACATAGAGAAGAACAGAGTTCTGCATGCTTTCAGCATGTATTGGTGACCAGCTGATCTCACCCTACAGGGAACACTAAAGTATTTCTTAAGAAGCCCCAGTGGCTATATCAAGACTGACCACAGAGCATAGGGTATGTAAGGACAGTTAAAACAGGATTCCTACCCTATGATTTAGGAGATGTGAGGAAGAGGTAGGAAGACCTGCATGTAAGAATGGGATAAGACATTAATTCATGGAAGAGAAATTGGTACATTATATTTGACTTAAAATGAAACACTAATGTAGGTGTTTAACCTCCTTGATAAAACACTAGTGGACTTAAAAATAGGCATTAAAAACTGAGCTGCTGTTTTGATTTGTAAAACAAGTTAAACCAAACTTGACAATAAGGCATGTGCTTTAGATTTCCCTGGTTTGAGGCACTGTTTACTCTGGCAGATATATCCTTAAGTGAAGCTTTTTTTCCCCCCTCAAAGCTGTTACATGGTAGACTGATGTTGGCTGACCCTGAAGCAGAAATTTGAAAACAGCACATTTATTTTCCTCCTAATGCTAAACACACATGCCATGAAGCATTTTTTGGTCTAGCTGGAAACTCTTCAAATCTGGACTATTTGTCCCTTTTACCCTGACTTTAATGTTTTCATGAATATAAAAATAACATAACGAACTTGGGGGATGGGAACGTGTGTGTTTTACAGTGGGAGGGCAGCCTGTAATTTACAGGCTGCAGGCTGCAGACTGGAACGGGCAGACGGGAAGAGCTGATGGGTCAGCCCTGTCCTGTGCTGTGCTGGTGACAATGGGCTTTCCCACATGCCTCAGTGCCCATCAGAGCTCCCAGAGTATCACTAGCCAACTGGGCAAAATGTTGGCAGACCTGTAAATGTGCTTCTCTCAGCTTCCTTATAATAAAAGCAAACAAAAACCATTAACCCTTCCTGTGCTCAGCTGTGTGATGTGGCAGGAGGGGCCAGATGACCTACCAACCTTTTTTTCAGTTAGGAACAAACGTTTGGCCTGCGGCAAAATACTAGGGTGACACTCATCTTTGCTGCTACTTGAAAAATCCCTAGGAGAAAAAAAACTCAGACTGGGATGAATGCCTGCAATACTGATGATATTTAAGGACAGCTCTGAAGGAAGATTACTTTTTGAGATAACAGTATTGCAGCGCTAGTTTAAACCCTAAGCAACAGAGATGTTCATAGAATCATAGAATGGTTTGGGCCGGAAAGAGCCTTAAAGATCACCTAGTCCCACCCTGCCACCACAGGCAGGGACATCTTTCACTAGACCAGGTTTCTCAAAGCCCGGTCCAGCCTGGCCTTGAACACTGCCAGGGATGGGACAGCCACAGCTTCTCTGGGCAACCTGTGCCAGTGTCTCACCCTCTTTCAGTTTACCTCTTCTTAAACTCTTTCATGTGGGTATAAATAAAGCCAGCATGCCTGTAGAGTCACAGGCAGCCTCAGAGGCACTGGTTTGTCTCTCACTGGAATCCAATTTACAAGGCCCCCTAAGTCTTCCAGGAGTCAGCTGAGGGTGTCAGGGTGGGTTACCAGAAGAAGGAGCAACATGAGCTCCCTGACTGAAGTTGCCGTTCTTACTCTTCTTGCTAACAGAGCAGTGGTTTGGGTAAAACACTGAGGGTCTGTTCCATGCAATTCTTGAATGGATTTGACTGGATTGGGCTTCAGCTAAATGGATTAAATTGTTAAACCAATTTAAGAATGTCCATGTTCAGAGATGAAAGAAGTTGCTTAAATTGGTGCCAATCCTCACATCAGTAAAGAGGGAAAAAAAGATTTAAGAAAGAAGGACTTATAAGAGATCATTCCTCTTGATGAAATTTCTAAGTCTTTGCCAATGCTAACTGAAAGGAATGAAAAAAAAATCCTCTGGAGAGCTTTTAGCAATTAGTTCCTGTTTGCAAAGAATCCGGGCCTATGCTGCATGAGGGCGCTCGGCCCAACCACATTCTATTTTTTTTCATAAACTGGACTGCACCTCATTAGAGATGCCCAGCTGTATTTTTCTCTCTCTTTCACAGCCACACACATCACTTTTCATCCTGTCCTTTTCATCACCTACTGCTTCTATAGTGAGCAAAGCAAGTGAAAATGTAGCACAAAGAAATCTTTTACATATTTATTGAATTTCTTCTGCTGTTTAGCAGCTGGAAACACAGAGGTTAAAAGCAGCACCTTGAGATACACAATGCGGTGACCATCACCCTTGCAGGTATTCTGCAGCCATCAGTGGTGCATGGACCACAGTACAAGCAGCTCCATTACATGGTACATTGTATTATAGAGGGCCAAGCTGACTTCGCCTCCCTCCGAGCTGGTGTATAAGCTAACTCTAGCCTCAAAATTATATGGCTGCCTTATTGCCAGCAGTGAAGATAAAGGGAATCACACACTACCATGTTGCTACAGCTTCTAGATTAAATCAGTGTTGCTGCATTAGAGTGAGATCTCCCTAGTCCTCATCCAGTTTTCTACCTTTACGATTTGTAAGGATAAAATAAGGTTGTAGTCAATATGCATTATAGTTTAAGAATAAAATCCTGCCTTTGTTTTCCTTTCCTTTTTTTTTTTTTTTTTTTTTAATAACAAAATTCCCACTGCTGGGCCAGAATTTCAAGGGCTTCAGTATGACTTGCTCTCAAAGGCAACAACTAAACCAATGTGTGCTAGTGTCCTTGAATGCAGAGATGTGGCCTCTGAAAACAAGATGTGCATAACAGTACCCTTCTGTTCTGTAGCTTAGCAACTCAGGATGTAAATGGATACTCTTCAAAAGAAGATTTCCCATTTTAATTGGCAAGAAGAGAGATCCATGTTAGAAAGTAGATTTTGTGTTTGAAGCTGTCCAGTGTAGATGCAATCATACTTGTACTAGAGTGCATTTGTGAAGGGTCGGTGAGAATTCAATGTTGTCTCCATTTTTATATATTTCCTTGTCACATACATATATATACCTGCATATGTCATCATGTGGTTTGTGGGTATTGTATGTGTATATGCATATAAAAAATATGTTGCTATATAAAACTGCTTTTATATTTTGTTATATTATTGGAAGCATTTCCACACTGAATTTAACTCCTGTCCAAATAATGTAACTTTTATAATTTTAATATTGTGCTTACTTTGTTTTTCATTCACTACATTTGCAAGTCAAATATGCCATACTAAAGAATTTTTTACATCCATATAATCAAAATGGAGCCACCATTTCATTTGCTGCCAGTATAAGATGAGCTACTTGCCTATATGTACTGCCTAGTTGACTGATCTCTACACAGCAAAATCCCACTATCTCACGCTCTTCACAACTCTCCCAGGGAGACCAAATCAAAAGACAAATGTAAATCTCTTTACTGCTCTATCACCTTCTAGTTATTACGTACACAGTCATGATGCCTCGGAACAACTACCAAAATATAATTTCCCATTTGATACTGGCTTTTTAAACAATTTTCTCATATCACATTAACACTGTGAGAGGAGCAGAGGAGACTGGAGAGGAGGAGGAGCCTGGAGAACATGACGCCACATGGGCTGGTTAGACAAAGCACAGAGGAGAGCATGGGTGAACTGACCTACTGCGAGGTGAGTCTTGCTGTGCATGCCTCAGCACCTGCCTCCAAAAACAATTCCTTGGACCTTCTGGGATGTGCTAAGCACACCGGAGAGTTAGTACCATTTGTAACAGACGTGTAACAAATACACCTCTGATAATTATTTTTGTACTTGATGGTTCCTGCCTGAAGAAATCATCTCACACCACATTTAGAGCTGCTGCTGTCTCGGGCATGCTCTGCTTATGTTAGCAGTGAAGTGTTTACCAGAAAAGGGTGTTTCAGTCACTTTTTTGCCATTAATCTGAATTTGCTAAACAGTTTTATTCAAAGAAGTACTTTGGTATCCAGCTTCATGGTACCAGTCTTTAGAGAGGTGGTGATTCTTAGGGCTATTTCCCTTAGCTATGGAGAACTCCACCACTCTGTGTCTATACATGCCAGGATGTGGGGTGGGAGGTGATGGTTCCTATTTGCTCAGTGAAGGGAGGAACTGAGACTGAGATGCCCACAGTGAGTGCCTTGGAGACAAGGGCTCCCCCCATTTTCCTTTGGGACCCCTTTTCTGAGGGCTTCTAACCTCACCTATAAATTTTCCTAATAGACTGTAGTTTGGAAGCTACTGTCTTCATCTTTTTGGTATTAAGCAAAAAAATAGCATGCTTATGCATGATGCCAAAATGTTGCCCTTTATTTCAGTTGCCCTGTTCAACAGACCTAAACTGGAATGGAAATATTTTTGGATTTTCAGTCTAGAAAGAACCTCTCAAAATTAATTTAATTTGGAGCAAAATGCTGCTGTTCTCACTCTCCTCCCCTTTCAACAGTGTTTATTCAGACAAACAAAAATTCATTCACTCATTTATTCACTCAGCTCTGTTGAATACCAGGAGACCTCTTCTACCATGTAGCACAGCTTTCTGTCAGTCCTTTGGCTGGTTATCTAAGGTAAGCGTCACTGGATTAAAAGTATTTCGTGTTTAGTGCTGTTGTTAAGCATTTTATTCCAAAGGGTTTTACTTTCCAAAGTAAATGACCAATTTTTAGCTATACTAAAAATAGGTGCTTCAGCATAGAGCTCAGGCCCACCGAGGTGGAGCCTGGCAGGCCCCTAAGGATCAAGACCAGCATGGCAGCCTAGAAGGAAAGAAAGACTGTACCTAGAGGCTACAGGAGAGACTGGGCTGAAAGCATCCTAAGGAGTTTAACATCTCATGGGCTCATGTATTGTATTCATGTATTGTCCTGCCTTGTACTGACCTGTATCCATGAGGGAGTAGTGGATTCAAGAGATGAATTAATTTGGATTTTGATTCCACTGTTTACACTGCCACATCTTTCGGAAACTTATGTCAATACATCACTTCCATTACATACAGTAACAGAAGCTTGTGGCAAGCCCTGCAAGCTTGGTACAGGTTACCCCTGGGTTCCTGGCAGCCCTGAGCACCCATCCCTGTTTAACAGCTCCAAGTGGGATACCGGCTTCTTCCTTCCTGAGGGAGATAAAGGGAAAGCATGCATGCATGTGTGTGCGCGCGCATACATGTGTCTGATGAGCTAGTGCCAAGTTTGACCCTACCTGTCTGGGATTGTGTTTGACGGTGATGGTCCCCCTCAGTCATTCCAATTTTTCAGGCAGCTTATGCAGTTGTGAAGATTTTAGTCATATATTTCGTGCTACTGTTATTAATGGTGGAATAACCTAAACCACCCACTTTCATACTCCCTCTCTACATAAAAAGGAGTGATCTGGCCTTGTTCACTAAGGAGTTTATTTGCAGGGGACTGGGCCACTTTTTTCCCTCCTCCTTCCTGAGAGTGTTTCACTATTTATTGTATTCTTTATAGCATGTTCCTGGCTTCAGCCTTCCTTCTTCTGTTAAAAGCCCCTTGAAAGACTGTGTTAAAACTTTGCACATCATACATCTTAGCAAGTCATAATCACATCTGGTTTAGAGTCATGGCTGGAATCAGCTATTCTTACTGACTTTAGAAGCCAAACACTGATCAGGTATTAAGACACTGTAGTAGAGCCCAGATTGAACAGCACTGTCTAGTACCTGGTAATTTCGAGGTACCCCCCAGGTACACAGATGCAATAGGGGCTGGGACACAACAGCATCTTGGCTGTTTTATACTACAATGGCCTAACAAGAGTCATTGCATATCTTTAAAGTGTAAAATAGGGGACATTTAAGAACATAACTTAATGAGGACTGAATCAACTTTCTAAAAGGTAGAAAAAGCCTTGGTAATAAGGAGTTCATCTAGAATTAAAGAACTGCATTCTTATTTTTCAGAAGAGTAATGGATTCATCCAATGGCATGAGAACACACACATCACTTGTAAACTGAAACCATGTTGATAATATTCACTTATTTAATTATAGGAATACCTCTTTAATCAATGTGTAATTTTGAAACATTATTTTTGACTGGTAAAGTGTATTTTGCTGAAATGGATAAGAGAAAAAGGAGATTTGTGCAGAATTACTTAGCATTCCATTCTGGGGAGAAAGAGCCTGAGCCACAAAGTCTTGATCCATATCTAAAATTCGCAAGTGGGTATTGTTCAGTGGCTTTGGTTCAGTCAAAGGAACAGCTTCTAAACCCAAACTTTAGTTTCCCTAATCATCAAGGAAAGAGAAAATAGGTCAGCTCTTGAGTCCAGCATCATTTCTAGTATTAATTCACAGAAGACATACATTAACAAGATGGGAAGTTTACATAAAGCTTCTCTGGCAGTCAAGCTAAGCTGTCATTTGGAGGCTTATCATTTGGAGACTATAATCAGAAGTTATGACAGACCTCAGCAGATCAGTCTTACCTTGGTATGCTAATGCAACTTTTGTGGCCCCATAGAGAAGATTGCTTCTGTGAGCTGGGTTAAAACAATGTAAAACTGTGACATAAAACAAGGGAGCGAGTTACTTGTCATATTGTTGTCCCAAGTTTTAACATGGCTGGTCGAGTCACTGTTTCTTTGCTGTATGATAAGAGAATGAATTGCCATTTTCAGCTGTGCTTTGTGCTACACTAACTGCATTGGATTATAAGCCCTCTCTACAGCTTCAATCATACCAGGTTAAGATAACATCAGAAGCCTGGTTTTGCTGTAGACAAATCCTTGGTCTGCTGCATGCAAAATAGATCCACCTAGGAGGAAAATTCATTGGATTCTGTTAGGATAAATTAACATGACAATAATTCTCTTTCATTTATCTAAAGTTTGTGTTAGTCTCTTCTGAAAAAAAGCAGTTTGATACTTCCCAGCAGAGAACATCTATGCTAAAGATTCCTTTGTCTCTTCTACCAGTTGCACCAGATAAAAATTAATTGAAACATGACATACTGACAGTGAGACCAGCAGACAGAAATTTGGCTGGGACTTAAGCTGCATTTGATTTTCTGCTAAGCTTGTCATGAATTGTGGCAGCTGGAGGACATTAGTAAAATAATAATAAAATAAGAAAGCCCAACAAATAAAAACCTCAGAGAATTAAAGCTTCTCAGTTCTGATTTCATCAGGAAAGAAGAGCTTCTAACAGTATCTTGTTTTTATCTGTATGTTAATTTATCTTTTACTTTTCCTATTTAATAAAGGCCACAGAAGTGTTGTTTATATGTTTTTAGTGTGAATATTATTGGTATTTATTTTACCTTGCTTTACATAAGATACATAAAATTGTAGTGATCAACCTCCTTACTATGGTACTGGTTACTGTGGCACAAATCTCAAAAATATTTATGACTAAGAATAACTGAGTTCAGTGGACTTACGTGCATGTGTCAAGTTCCTCGCAAGCACCTGGTTTTGCAGCATTGGCTTTTGTGGGCAAGCTTTTCAAAAGCAGTGCTGAAAGTGAACCAACCAGCCTTCTGCCTATAGAGCCCTCCCAAATCCTCCCTTTCTCTGTTGTCTCCTCTGCTTTGGTCACAAACATGAGGCTGCTCTAGAAGAAACATAGAGAAGAAACATATTAACTCTAATCCTACACTAGTATGTTACATGACAGATGCCTGTAGCATTATGGCATACCAGCTCTGCAGCATTGCACCTTAGTCGAAGCCCATCAGCTATTTCCCCTGCAAACCATCCTGTTTGGATGTGGTGGTGCCACTGAGAGCTGAAGGTCTCCCTGGAATGCATTTGAAAGGCATGTGGTTATGTTTTGTTTGACATTATGACAAACCGCAGCTGCACAGCCAGCTGTACGATTGCACTGAAGATAGAGGCTTTCCTTGTCTTTGGCTTCATAAGGCTACTGGGGAGGGCTATTGTAACAAAATTCTAGTTGGTTCATATTTTTCTCATATTTAAAGACAAACAAAAACAGATAAAAAAGTGGCCTTCCCACATATATAAGGACTTCTGATCTCCTGCTGTGCTCAGGATAACTGTTCTTAACATGTATTTGATTTTAAACTTTGCTGTTTCTATTTCAGACTAAAGAGGGACTTGTCAGCCATTTTTAACTACAGTAGTTTGCCTAAGAAAAGACATTTCTACTTACAAACCTTACCTTGCCTGTGTGTCTGTACCCATCCAAGCACACAGGGCTGAGAACCAGCAGACAGTGACATTGTTAAGATATTTACTTTGTAAGGTCATATAAAACACAGTGCATTTCATTGAGATAAGCCATCGCATGAACTTACAAGTGTTTTTACAACCCATATGTCTTGAAAGGCTTTGGCTTTCCAGGTAAATGTCACAGTAACAGGGGCATGGCTGGTGGAGGCACAGGTCGGCATGTTACTTGTGTGGGACCAGCTCTGGCCCTGTACCTTCCAGTCCTTCAAGCAGTCCTGGCTGTCCATAGAAACACAGTGCTGAGCGCACCTGAGCGTGCCTCGGGATGCCCTGGAGCATCTTGATGGGGAGAGGCTGCAGACAGATGAATCCGATGTAGAAGCAAGAGGGGATTTCCAGGGGAGGTGGAGATAATAAATTTATTTAAAAAGCCCTACTCTTTTCCACAGGATCTTCGAAAAACTGACAATACACTCCTGTGGATAAAACTCTTTAAGTCTTATAAGCTGGCTGGCCTGTCTGAGGCCATTTTTTCAACTCAGAGAGTTTTAGTTTTGCTTTTGCCAACTAACTCATGGGGAATGGGAGGGACCAGAGGAGGGAAGTTTAAAGTAATTTTCATTTATGAAGCAAAGCTCCTGGGGAGTCACTTTGGGTCAGAGCTAACTCCTTGTTCACCTGTGCAGCTATAAAAGGGCTGGGATGTACACAGCTCACTGTCATCTCTGCTTTATCCCAATCCTGGACTGCTTCAGAGGCACTGTCATAGCTGAAAGAGCAAAGAGGCCTAGCTGGGCTGTGAAATGACCTGCAGCACTGCCCTGTATCTCTGCCGTGCTGTGAGACTCCCCTCCCGTGCCTGACACCCTCCGCTGTAGGCACAGCGTGCCACGCCAGCCAGGCTGCGCAAGGGGGCCAGGCATGCACCAGCACGGCATGGTGATACGTCTAGGGATGCTGTACGTCACACTTCAGAGATATTGCATCACGGGCAAGGCTAGACTTTGTTTTAGAAAACGACGACCCTAAATACTGCCAAGTCATTGGTGATTTTTGAGGTCTGCCCGTGGGTGTCTGGATGGAAAGCGCTGCTTGTTGGGCTGCTGTATGGGAGGGGGAGAAACCTATCCTACAGTAAAAATGTTTGTTGAAGCAGTGCTTGTACTAGTAGATTATATCTCAGCAGAGTCATGAGGACTGACTGTGGCACATGAAGGCCTCCCTTGTAGCAATATATCTATTCTGAGCATACACAAGTCTCATCAGCATTAATAAATTGGCACTAAGGGGATTTTATAATATGTCTATGACTGGTTGTGTCAGTTCCCTAGAGCCAGTTCAGCTTCAGACAGGGCTCTGCAAGTAGTTTTCAAAGGGGCAGACTGGGAAAAAAATCACGATGAGGCAGAGGAGGAGCAGGGCTTAATGTAGGCATGACAGGGAAAGGCAGGGTGTCTTTTTGTTGTCTCAGCTCTATTTTCTTCTTGTTATATAAATATGTGACTCTTTCTGAGTCCCTAGGTGACATAACCCTGCTCCTCTCTAGCTGTGTGAGGAGTGAGAAGGAGAAGGATGTGCTGGTGCTGTTCACTACCCTGCTTGTATACCCCACTTTCTTTTCATCTAACCTAGAGCTGTCGCCTGCCCATAGCACATCTCTGACTGTCAAATCATGTAACCCTTCACTCCCGTTCCCCATCTCTATTGCATGCAGCTCCCTGCACTTCCCCAGTTTCCTCT
>NW_009945205.1:23400-26505 GCF_000696875.1 Nestor notabilis | reverse complement strand
CACAGTCTCTTTCCCACTCCCCTAGAGTTTCTTTCATTTTCCCAGCAGCAGCAGAGAATGTTTCACCTCTCCCCAGTGTGTCAGTGATTGTCTCACATTCTCCCTCCTTTCCTTTTTTTCTACCATGCAAACACCCTTTAAATGCCCAAGATCTTAAACCCCTGCAACTCACTCTGCTCATTACACAACAGGGTAATTCCTCCCAGACTCTGGTTTAAGAACTTGAAAAGCATGTCTATGTCTGTTCAACAACAAGACTGCCTTATGTTTCAAGGCACACTAATATGGAATGGCACCTCTCTGACAGTCTTTTCTTAACATGGAGCAAGATGTGAAAATTAGATGAGCAGTGTACCCTTTTCTAGGTTAGAAGAGATGAGATGCATTAGTTGCGTCCATAGGAGCACTTCTGACCCTCACTGTTTGGAGTCACTTCTGACCTTCACTGTTTGGAGTCACTTCTGACCCCAAATGTAATACTGTAGATTAAGGAAAAAAAAACCCCAACCCTGCAATTTCTCAAGTTTTCTCTAGCTAGTGATATTACAATACTTTATACTGCTGCTAGTAGTGGAGTTATTTTCAGGCTTATCCTGCTGCAGGACAATATTCTGGCAAGTTTCTGTTGTCCTTCACACCAGCATTCAAGTACCTTGGCAATAGCCAGCCTAACAAAGTCCACTTTAAGACTCAGCACAGAGGCAGAATAAAGCAGTGAAGAATAAACCTCACCACAATCTGCATTTGGAGTGGAAAACCACTTAGGCTAACAAGCAGGAAATGTCAAGCAGGGGGTCTTGGGATCTAAATGTTTTTCTCCACTTGGTTTGCATGGAAAGGAACCTTCTCATGTAATTAACACCAAAACACCTCCTTCCTCACAGCAAGAATGGAGATAATGCAAATGGACAACCCTTTCACAAAAGAACATCATGGTGAAGGCAAACGGGATTTTGGCTTCTGGAGACAGGATTTGAATCCAGGTGCTCCACATGCCAGGGAAGTGGTCCAGCCATTACATACGTGCCAGTGGGTGTATCTCCTTGCAGTTTGTCTAAGCCACTGTATAAGCCAACTGGGCTGCAGAGAACAGCAAGGTGACATTGTGCCCCCGGGACAAAGGGCAAAGCATGTGTCTGCCAGTAGCAGTGCAGGCACCAAAGAGTTTAAAAATTGAGCCTCATCCTTCTAGCATGAGGAGGCAGCTAAACATGACTTACAGGCACTCACTCCACTGTGAATTTAGTTACTTTAATATTTTGTGGAGATTGTGAAAATCTTTAACGTAAGGTAAATAGTTTAGAAGGATTAAAAAAAAGGAACAAGATTTCCAGAGTTAATGAGAACATCCAGTTTAAAGAGAAAATCTCAATGAAAGAGCTTTGAAAGGTTTATAAATAATTTCATCTATGCAGTCAAACTCAGGGAACTGGAGGAAATTTCTCCCTTAGGTGGGACACCCCACAGATGCCCACCCGAGCTGGTACTGGTCAGTACCACGGGAAAGAGAGGAGACAGGATTTCCTGATCTCATTCAGTCTGGCCGAATCGCTTTGTAGCAATTTGAAAAACACCAAAAAGGTAATATATTTTCTGCCAATTCTTTTCCTCTGTCCAAAGTAGAAACCAACTAGGAAAATATACTTAACATCAGACTTACTTTTTCCCTCTGCATGTGAAGAAATCCAGAAGATGAGTGTTTCATTATAAAAATATTTCGTACTTAAGAGATACTGTCTGTATGTCCTTGGTTGGGTAGCAGAATAAACAGTTACATAAAAGTGAAAGGATTTAGGATGTGTTAAAAGGGAGTTCATTTTAGCTGCACTGTAACTACAATAACATGCCTATTTTTTTTCTTACCCATGCCAATCTTGTATGAACACTCTCCCTTCCTGTTACTCTTTCACACTGACTGGATAGGAAATCAAACACAACAGAGATTGGTGAGACCAGAAAAGTTTCAGATTTTATTGAATTTTGAGGGGTTTTGGAGCTAGTAGCTTGCAGAGGTATCACTCTGTGGAGGATTTAATCTGCAGCTAGGTGATTAACAACTGAAGGATGGACCATGGGGACTGACATGGATGAAGAAGAACTACATTTGGCTCCAGTTTTGTCTGTTGTAATGCAGGAATAATTTGCAGCTTGAACCACATTTGTTTGACTTGTGTGTAGAGAACATGGCATTTTTTGAAAGAAATGCAGCTTTGCTGACTCCTGTTTTTGGAAATTACCTTTTCAGTTACTCAAACAGGAAAGGATAAACACTGGAAATGTTATTAATAAAACATTAACCCCTCCAAAACCCCAGCTCCTAATTCAGTAGAGGTCAGACAGTAAAGTTTACAATTACGCACTCCACGCTGCTCAGCACTCAGAGCCAGCACACTAGTGACTAGCCAGATTAGTTAATCTTCCTCAGCTTCGTCTTGGGCCCTATAACTACTGCGGCAGGTCATTAACCAGCTAGTGAAGCCCTGGCACATCGTACATTTATTCTCAAATCTTAGCAGCCATTGTTGAGTCCAGGAGCCTTAAAGAGGTATTTCTGATGTTAGCTGACAGAATGATAATTTATGGTCTCTGTAATTCAAAGGGATTCCAAGGCAACTGTAAACTAATGAAACCTGAACAGCTTTCCTGGAGAAGGTTCCTTATTTAATCAGTTGAACAGAAATGGAAATATGTAAAATGAGCAGTTGTTCCTTCTTTAAAAAATATGACCTTTTTGTGAAAAGGGAGATAAATGGGATCATGTTGTGTTGGAGAAAAGAAATGTAAAAAATGTTTGATTAATGCAAAATGTTTATTATCTGCACATTTTCCAATTTTTTTTAAAACTTTGCTGTTCATCACTGCCAAAAGTAAAAAGTAAAGAACACAATGTCTAGTAAGTTTGGTAACCCAGTAGAGGTACCGCTTTCAGCCAGGATTTTCTTATTCTTTCCTTTTCCTTTTTCTTTTTTTCGTCTTTTCTTTTTTTTTTTTTTTTCTTAATCTCAAATGAAAGGCTCTCTTTAATCAGATAATTGACCGGCTGGTAATTTTAGCCTTTTGTGACACACCAGTTGGCAGGTACAGTGGTACATAACCATGAGCCTT
>NW_009945205.1:22848-23390 GCF_000696875.1 Nestor notabilis | reverse complement strand
ACAGCCTTCCCTCCCTCTGGGACACTCACAGACGCGTCTCTGTCTTATCAGTCTCAGGGGACTGTTCCCAAACACTTTGCAATGAAAATGCAAAGGAGGGGCCATTTCCCCCCTGCAAAGGAGGGCCAGCTGTCAAGGGTAGTGACTGCTGGTAGGCACCCAGATGGCACTATAGGTGCTCCCTCAGCCCACCACAGACCTGAAGAAAAGGGGTGTTCATTGCACAGCTGTTCCCATAGGAGCTGTGCTCTGCCCCCCTGTCCTGCAGCTCAGGGTCCATGCAAGGCTGGAGGGGGGCTTGGTGGTGGTGGACATGAATGTCCCCAGAGGTGCCATGCTGGTGAAGAAGACATGGCCCTGAAAGATTATCCTTTGCAGCTACTGTCTGCTCCTTGCTCTTACCCCTCCTCTGCTTATCACTTTCAGTGGTGGCCAGGAGTGAAATGTAACTTGCTGCATGACTGACAGCCCTTCAAGCTCCTCAGCAAACCTTGGGCCTTATTTTGAAAGGCCCCTGAAAGAAAAACGATTGTGTGCTCTCT
>NW_009945205.1:4664-22817 GCF_000696875.1 Nestor notabilis | reverse complement strand
CGCTGCCAACCCCAGGCTGCTCCATTCAAAGGGCTGAGCGAATAAATGAGAATAACATCCTTGGGGACCTTGGGGATCAGTTTACTCTGAAAATCCTCAGCCTTACAAAGGGTCAGAGTCACAAGGTAAATGAAAATGGCTGAGAGGGGACTTTGATGGCCGAAACACTGTAACTGTAGAGGACTTGAAAGAAAACTGTATTTTTCAAAAAGTGAGAGAAGGGAGGGAGCAAACAGGGGGAGAAGGTGGTGGGGAAGGGAACTTCAGCCTGCAGCCTTGCCAGGAGGGAGGGGAGGGAATGGGAACAGGAGTAGAGAGAGAAACCTCTACACTATCTTAATCCATAGCAATCTTTAAAATACTCCTATTTAGGGTTCAGGCAGTGGCTGTAACAAGGGAGACCCTCTACCCTGCCTGCTGCCTCAGTGCGACCGAGGTATTTACTCTGTGTAGCCAGAAGTTCTGAGGGCACAGAGGGCTGAACAAATGGTACTAGGGGCATTACTGCACTGTGCCCTGAGAAGCTTAAAAGCGCAGCATCCAAGTATTAAGATAGTTTGGGAGTTTCAGTTAAAAAATGCCCTTGTAAGTTAATGAGAAGACTTTCGAGAAGACTTTCAAGAAGAGTGTTGTAGAAATAAGCTTGCACTGATGTGGAAGGCAAATAATGTGAATACATGCACTTGCCTTGGGTCTGTTTAAGATTTGCTGTGTAAATGTCAGAAAGTTGTATAAGGCCAGATCCAAATTAACATCTTGAGACCAATGGGAATTAGACATCTCAATTAGTCTCAAAAATTCTGGCTCTTGTTGGTGTCATCTCTTTACCTTTAGTTCTCTGAGCAGCTCAATTAATACTGACAGTAGTAACATTAAACACAGTCCTAAACGTTTGCACGATCAGGATGTAAGCGACTCAGAGCAGCCACAGTTTCTTACCAGGTGTTTGTATAGTGCCTGGCATCTGGGCCCCATCTCTGTTGGAGTTACTGTAATTCAAGCCATTGTAATTTCAAAAATGGGTTAAATACAGAATTATAACAGTTTTCTGTCAGATTCTCTTCTGCTGGTTAAATATTTTTTGAAGTCCTTGAATTTAAGATGCCCAGTTGACAAGTGCATAATTTTGGCAATAGACCTTCTTTCTAAATATTATACCCTAACTAAGTGAGAAACTCTACATGCAGCAGAACTCATCTTTACTCTCACATGGTAAGATGCCATCTGTAGGCCACTGAGATAGTTAGGGGCATCTATCCCCACTCTGCTGTCAGTAAAGACTTTGCTATCTCCAGATAGTTTCCTTTTGCAAATAGTTATTCTTCTCTGTAATGGAAAGTGGGAAAATGAATATCCTACTGAAAACTAAGAGAAATTCAAGCTTGCTGCATTTAGGCATTCAGATCAGGATCCATACTCCATAAAAGAGTCTTGCCTTTAACTTTACGTCATCATATAGACTCCATGCCTTGTAACTGAATTAAACTCTGCTATTTGTGACATGCTTTTAGGGCTAGGAATGTTAGTACTCTGTATTGGTGCACAAAGTAACAGTGGGCAGACAACATGGAGGATCCTATTTCATGTTTCCTACATACCAGCTGTGCTGTGGTTGCTCTGAACAAGTATCTCCTGCCTTGGGATCCAGATGGGGAAGGACCTGTCAGCCCCAGAGACCATCATAGGCTCTTGTTCAACTCTGTGGTTGTATTTTTAGGGTGAAAACAAGAGGGTTTAGCTCACTGGTAGTATAAGCCAGTGACTAGCTAAATCCTTTATCTGAAATTAGAGATAAAACCTATTTCAGTTTGGTTTTGTGGAGCATGAGTTGCTAATAGAGTTGACGGGACTGCAGAGGAAGTAAAACAGTATCCACATGGGCAAACACTAATGGGAGACTTTTGCAAACCAGAAACCTTTAAGGCTTTTTACAGTTCCACACTCCCAATCAAGTTCAGAAAACAGCAGCATTTATACCTAAGTCCTTGTACTGGGCAGAATAGAGACATTGCTGGGTTGTGGTCCAGTTCTTGTGTCAAACACTAGAAGCTTCAGAGGGACTCATTTAACCTCTCAGCATTTCAGTTTCATCTTTATGGTACAGAAACAGAAGTACTAGTTTAATCCTACGTACAGTGCAAAAGAGGTACAAGTAAACAGTAGAAATCTTGTTTTGACAGATAAATTAATAAAGGAAGAAACGACTTACAGAGCACATCAGTGAAAAAGGTATTAGATCATTCATTTTTAAACAAAAGCAGATAGTTCACAAAACTCAAGTCAGGTTTTCTAATAGGAATGGGTTCCTAACCCAGTGTTTGGGCTCCTTTGTGGATTCTCTGAAGTCTAATAAGGAGCAAGGTCAAGCTACGGCACACCCAGTGTGTGGACATTAGTGGGATTTCCTTTTAGCCTGCCACCAATTTTCTTATGCCAGTGGGAGTTTTGCTGCCTTTGAGATCTCTACCACCTTTGTCAAATCTAGCTGAAATAAGCCAAATGGTTCAGAAGTTACTGGAGTATCTTGTGTTGTAAGACTCATTTCCTTATGAAATCAGGCTGAGAAAGCAGTTTGGTTCAGCATATACTCATGGCTGTAAGAAGCCATAATTCACTATAGCTGTGAGCATCATTGTATAAATGAACACACATGCACATACATTTCCTAATGCTCAGCGGAAGCAATAAGGAGAACAAATCATGTATATGTAATTGTGTTTATTTTTCACAAATGTCTTTTTAAAAAGGATTCTTTTAAGCCAAACCTTTGAGAAATGGCCCTTATTGGGATTTATCTCAATTAGGTGTATGTAGAATTATATGATAGACATTTTTTTCCAGGAGAAAAAACTGAAGTGGCACATGGAGTTCATTAAAGTTGAGCTAATGGTTTCAATCACGTTTCTAATAGCGTAGAATAGCTAGCCAGCAACGTGGGCTGGGAATAAATCCATGTAGTACCTATTGAAACATATGTGCTTTTGTTTTCCCTCCCCACGATGGGCAAACTGTCTGTTGTTGAAATACTTTATCATTACAAAAAAGAGTAATGAGAAATATGAATGAAGAAAAATATGAATGAGCAGAAGGAGTAAGCACAATTAGTCTGTGCAAAATCTTGCTATAGATTGGCTCAGATAGAGAGGGACGAAGAGGCCTGTATCTGCTGCAGAATGGACAGTTCATGGTTCTCAGTGCAGTCATACCTAAGGACAGTTAGTGCAATATAGGTCACAGTTCTTTTATAAAGCGCCAACTTGGTCTTAGCCTCCAGCAGACAAAAAGCTTAACTTGTTAATACAGTCGATGCCAACATTTGCCTTAAGGCACTCCTTATTTTCCCAATTCCTACATTCTTTTTTTTAAAGTTACATTGGACAAACCATTTTTGTTGTTACAGTTGCCCTAAGTGCTGCAAGGTTTTTGTTGATGCAGGACAGGGAGCAGCTGCCCCCTCTCCGCCCTCACTCCCCTTCGGCTGTCTTCTTTTTGCTTGATAACCTTCACAAAGGCGGCTCTCTCTATTCCCCGTGTTCCCCAGCAGCAAAACTTTGGAGTCCCCTCCAATTTGCTCGGGAGCCCGAGCAGCGCTGTGGATTTAACTTCAGCCTTCAGAGGGCAGCCCAGGGCAGCAGACAGACCAGCCTGTGCTGAGCCGCAACCGCCGACCCGTGCTGGTCTGCGGGGAGGACGGGGACGACGTCCCTCGGCGTCCCTCAGTGCTACCAGCAGTAAAACCTCCGCTTGGTGAGGTCTGCACCCTCATGTCATATTTTATTGTAAGCCCTTTTCTAGACAGCACTATTGATTCATGGTATTCCCCTCCAAATGGTTTGCTTACGGAAGGCGATACCAGAACCCAGCTCTCTGCATGGGCATAACGGCATGGCAAAAACACAGGGTGATGGCTGTGAATCTGCTAGGCAGGCTGCTATGGGAGATCTGCAGGAGAGAAGGAGGAATCACCTTTCCTGTCTTGTGTTTCTGTGCGACAGAAACAGAGCTATAGATGCTTTTTTGGAAGGGAAAACTGGTACTCATTTCTTCAAGAATTAATATAAGACCCTCTCTCTAGTTTAAGTTTTAATTGTGATTAGTTCTGCTGGTATGATGGAGACAGTGAGTTCAGTGTGTCTCCCCCCAAAACAAAATGTGGCTTGTTTAATTTCATTCTAAAATCCAACAAAAGCGCTTTAGATGCATGTTGAAAGAGCCATTGGCCTTCATTGGGCACACTGCATAAGCAGTTGGCGTCCTATCTCCTTCCCTCATCTTGCTTTTAATTTTCTCTTTTCCCTTACTTTCTAATATCAACTTTCACATAACTCTGTATTGCCCCAGGCCTACATGTTCCATAGATCAAACAACTTCTAATAAGAAAAAGTGAGTTGATTTATAAGGAAAACATTGCCTTGATGGGCACTGGGGAAAAAAAAAAAAAAAGCCCTCAGAATTTTCTTGGTGATCTGTTTCATTTCTTAGTTATTGTGCCTACAAGATAACCTTCCCCCAAATTCCTTGAGAAAATGCCCCTCTAACCTAACTGAGGGATTTCAGTTCCATCTGAAATGATGCCTTTCCTCCTGCTCAGTCCCTCTTGCAGCAGTTCAGAGTGATCTCGGAGCTTGCTTCTGATGGAAAAACTCAACATTTGGGCTTCTGAGCTGGCTGGCCGCAGCATGCAAAGCAGAGAAAATGCTGGAATGAAACAATGCTTTTATATCACTTTTTTCCTTCTGTATTATGAAAGCACCGCAGTGCCAGGAGGGAAAAGGAAGGTTTTACAGTTGGGAGAGTGCAGTCTGGGGAAGAGAACCAAGAGTCCTTGAAAATATCTCCTGGGTTGTATCACATGTGCTCATGGATGCCAGCAACTGGGAATGGAACAGCACCAGAGAAACAGGACGGATTTCAAAATATAAAAATGCAAGTGCTGTAGTACCGTGCCAGGGAAGCATGACAAAAATCCCTGACTGCACACCTAGTTGTAGCAGAGAAGAATGTAGACAAACCCCTAAAGTTTGGACAATTCTCTGAGGAACAGAGGAACTGCCTTCCTGGCTTGTGCTACTCCCCAGGCTGAAATCTGGCTCCAGGACTGACTGCCTACAGATGCTTCAGAAGGCAGCAAAAGAACCCCCTCTGAAAAACAAAAACCTCCATGAAGACATTAAGGGAATAGTTTGCCAATAAAGGAGAATTCTTAATAATCGCCTTCAGCTAGTTACTGTCTTACACTTAAAGCAGAAAAGCTTAGTTCATTTCTAAACCACTTTTAATATACAAGGCAAGCAAGGAGGCAAGAATTTTGTAAGTTAACTGCTTATGAATGCATAAAAAGAGCATCTATTGTTCTTAAAAGAATGCATATGCAGAAACAAATTACATACCTTTAAAAGCTGCTACAACTCTGTGTGTTAACTAGATAAAAGCTAAAATGAGTAAGTGTGCACTTATATTTTATTATTTTTATTATATTATATTTTACACTGATCGTCATTCCCATTTTGCTCCATCATGCTCCACCGGATATCCTTTGCCACTTTTTAACCTGGAGACACGTCCCTGCAGAGGCAGGTGTCCGTGTCAGTGTTCCCCAGCAGTAGGACAGTTACCGGTAGACTAAGATTACAGTGTTAAATGTGCTCACAGTTCCTGCTCTGCATGACGGTCCAACTCTCGTCCTTGGCATGTGATGCCGATTCTGTTCCAGGAGCCTGCTGCACCCAGACTGCCAGGCTGCTCAGGGAGCCTGCCCCATGCATGCTCTGGTGACCAGCAGCAAAATAAAAGCACAGGAGAAAACTCTTTTTCTACATACATGTCTGCAATACATTTTGTCTACTTTGCTGGCAGGGAGGCCAAATGATACCTTTCCTTTTAGGATAACAAAATGAATCATAGTTTCTGTCTTAAGAGACATTTATGTGTCTCTGGGAATGTGATCCTTATTCTCTCTGTTATAGACATGAGCCAGATGCTTTCCTGTAGTTAAGATACATGCAAGAAACCTTCATTTCTCATTTTCTTTCTTTACTCACCTCCCTCTCTCCACTCTCCTTCCTTCCTTTTTCTTCCCCTCTCTCATTTTTTTCCTCTTTTTTCTTTTTTCTCTGTCTTGGAGTGTGTGTGTATATGCAGCCCTTTCCAAACAAAACAAGTTTGCTCTTTTTTTGTTGAAGAGTGAGGAAAGTTGTTGCATGAGTGGAAAATTCTTGAGTTTATTCTACATCTCTTCATTCTACACTTTTGAGTGGGAATTGCTTCCACGTTAGTCTCTCAAAATGTCCTTTAAATGCCATTGTACTCCCAAGGGAATGAATTTTGTTTTGGGAACTACAAATAGGGCTACCTGAAAGATCTGGCTTATAGGGAGTCAGTAGTAGGCACCTACCACCCGGGAAACTACTACACGTTGGACACAGTAAATAATTTGACTGATCTTTAGCTCATTTCTGCTTAAGCTTGGGGAGAAGTGGGAACACCCTTGTTTGGCTTTGCCACCAAGAAAGATGGTGGCATGAAGTCTAAGAACAGCAGGAGAAAGCAGAATGAGTACAAGCAGAGGCAAGGGTCTGTCAGCCGGGTGAGCAGAGGTCTCAGCCCATCAGAAGTCTTACTGGTTTCTTTCCTGAGCATAAGGGCAAAGGCATTTTAAGAAAAGGTCTGAAAAACAGCTGACTTTGTGGATGTTTACAACAAACTCTTCCCAATGCGAGAAGTCACACAGATGTGGTTGCTTACAAATGTAAAAATTCAACACAGATGGATTAAGGAAGAGTGAAGCTCTCAGTGCTGACTCCAAGACAAGAGTGGGCTGTGAAATGAAGCCTGCTAGCTTATGTTTGATGAGGCAAAGACAGAGAGCTGTAACATGATCAAAACAGTGAGGCTGGGAAATGATCTTCAGAGCAGCATTCTCAATCACTGTGAGCAGGGAAAACTGTGTTTGTCAGGAGGAGAGGAAAAGCTGTGGCTTCCGTGGTTTACTGTGCTTCGTCCAGACCAGGACTGAACAAGCCTTTTAATCTATGCAGTACTCGCTTTACTAGACAGATTTATGTATTGTATATGTGTGAGAGAAAGGTTCCTGAGCCAGTATTTGTTCTAAATCCTTCCTTTTTTTATTTCATTTTTACTGTGCTCACAAATGCCCATTAAATCAGGATCTCATAGATCTAGTGGACACCCAAATATTACTACCACCTTTTTACAGCTACAGAGGATGTGAGGAAACAGCAGCCTCCTCATTCAGTTGAGTTTTCATTAACTCATTCCTGCTGCTGCTCAACACTAAGGACAGACTGGGAGGGAGGGATGTCCCTTAGCCTGGTTCCTTCAGCTGCCTGTACTCAATGCTGTGGTTGCATGGGCACAAGACCTGAGGTGGGGAGAGATGATGGGAAGGTGGATTTATCCCTTTTTTCAGCAGCTTGATCTGTGTTGGGTGGCCTTTCTTCATTCTGATGTTTATCTATTCCAGCTTTAAACTCTTCTGATAGTGGAAAATAATAATGCCAAGATCCCAGGAGGGTTTCTGTGATAAATCACAGCGGCATTCAAAATGAGAAGCATTCTGAAATGACAGAAGGGATTTGTAAGTAAGTCTCACTGGTGGTGCTGGAAAAGCCCTTGATGGGATAGAAAATGCAGCTTAGCCAAATCAAGTTATTTACAGAATGGCATCCCATCTCCCACTTTTCAGTTGTATCCCCTGTTTGCCTCCCATCATGTAGCCTCTTCCACAGCACTGATACTAGGTCAAGGCAAAATGCTTCTATTCCTCAGCCATCCTTCTTGCTTTTAACTGTTTGGTTTTTTTGTTTGTTTGTTCATTTTTGTTTGTTTCTTTGTTTTCTGAATCCTTTATAACTTGTTGGCATCTTTCTGGTATTAAAATATTAAAAAATGGACAGTTTCCTAAGTTGAGCCTTATGGTAACTGTACGCATGACTTTGTGGCTTTGTGTTTTTGTAACTGTATGAATTAGGGGTTCTTGCTTTTTTTTTTTTTTTTTGTTTTACACCTTGCTATCCAATTTGCTGTCTACCAGCTTGGTATAAGCATTGTTGCTTTTCAAGACTGCTTTTGCCTGTTGTTATATAGCCATGCCTACTGATACTAGTACTTTTGCACATGGGTTAGAAATATTTACAGAAATGTATTATTTCTACAATATCAATTTGTCTGCTAGTAAATTAATATTCAACCTAAATAAGATATTCATGCCTTTGTTGAAAGACAAACAGGAACAACAACATGCCCAGAGATCAACAGTGTGCCTGATCTATATAATGTATTTATTAATGTTATAAAATGAGTTATACATAAGAAAAGCTAATAGTACTGAATAACCCTCTCTAAAGTGAAAGCAGCAGCCTAAAAGACTTAGGAGGGTTATAAAGAAACACTGGAGGGTAATAATTTAATGTACAAGACAGAAAAAATGAAGTCTGTTTTTACATAATCTGCATCTCAGATATTTAATGACATAGATGGATGTGAAAAAGTGTAATAGATAGAAAAAAATAGATATATATCTTCTGAGACTTGTAATAAAAGATTTATCATACAGGAGAGGATATTGATTTAGGATGATTGACTTCTTGGCTCAGAACCTCAGTCCTTCTAAAGAAGAGCCAAGGAGTGTTCACAGGGGAGTAAAATCATTCTTGCCTTAGAAAGCAAGTGTTACAGTTTGCTTCTGTACCTGTTTGAACAGGATATGAGTTGTTGGAGGGTTCACTTGAGTCCTCAGGTTGAGCTTCAGTAGGTCTTCTTTTCTAGTCTGGAAGAGCCTGTCTGATCCCTGCTGCATGTGACTGATAGCAAAAATAATATAGTTAAACAAGTATGTAGGATAAAGGAATTAAAAGAATGCATTTATTCTGAGGCATTATGTGCATTTTTGAGAAATGGTTGATGAGTTGTTATATTTTAGATGAGAAAAAGAAGTGCATTTAAAATTTTCTGTGCTTTAAGACAGAGCTGGTAAACACACGTGTTGCGGAGCGTCCCTGTTGTCTGGAGCTCACCGGCCCCTTATTGCACTCATTTGTTCTGCATGGTGAGGGCTGAGTTCCACAGTTTGCTGTTGGCAGCTGAGAGCTATTATTGGGCTGCAACATCTGTTTCAACAACAGTGGGTCCCTGGTCAGCAAAACTAATTAGAAAAGAAGTCCAGAGTCAAATACCATGACCTATCTGGTGTGTCTATGTGTAAACATGGTAACTACTGGAATAATGAAAACTTTAAAATGTTTAGGATAATTTACAAAAATATGACAAGTGATGAAAAGTCTCAGAACTGTTCTTCATATCAGACACTTAAGAACAGCACAGGCAAAGACTGGGATTCCTGCAAATGCTTAAGCGCATAGGGAACTTCTTATGCACATGGGCGTTGGTAGTAAACTCACTGAGACCACTCAGCTGTGCAGCCCTTCTCACATGGGTGAGTATTTACAGAATCAGATTGCAAGTTTCCTCAATACTCTGCCAGGATTTTGTTAATTGGTAATCGTAGCTATGAGGGTGCTCGGGTTTACATTTAATGGCTCCAAACATTCATGAGATTCCTCCATTTCTCCCTTCTATCAAAATTTCAGTTGTCAAGACAAAAGTAGTTGTTGCTGGTGAGTTCCAGCATGTTAAATACTTCCCCCTGACCTAGTGAGGAGGAGAGGAGTCATGTTTATATTGAGCTGATGAAATGAGATGACTTGTTTGAGGAAAAGGCAGTAGACAAAATATTCAGGACAGGAGGAGTAGGAAGCTGTCAGAGCAGGCACTGCTTGGTTGTCAAAGTGATGAGTTAACTACAAGGCATCCTAATTTTTGAGGTTTTCCCAGGTTTGCTGATTAATTCCAAACGTTTTAAAACTGAACTGAGGCTGAAAAGGTATCAAAAGCTCCCTACCACATACACACAGATAAAAAAATGATCCGTTTTCTTTTCTAAATATGGGTAGATTTTGTGCTAAAAGTTGTGCTTAAAGGAAGCCCCTTCACAGTCCCTGCACATACTATATAGGAGCTGGGTCCGTATGAGTGAGTAGAGACAGAAGTGCAGTAGACAGCACATTATGAAGCCGCTGCTTTCTAACACAACAAATGGGCAGGACATGACAGAGCTTCCCTCCCCATCCCATATTCAAAATATGGACCATAAACTGTGAGGTCTTTTTTCAAGCAAAGAGAAAACACACAGAAGGAACTGTAACTCTCAAGATCACAATTTCCCATCCATACAGCTCCCAATACTGCACAATACATCTCGTCTCCAGGTACATGGTGCAGCTGCAGTCAAACCCATCATGACTATTAAATGAAGGTATCAATGATTAATAGTGCCTCAGAGTAAGTCTGTCTATTCACAGGTCTTTGCTTTTTCAAATGTGTTTTGAAGATTTCCACCCAACAGGAAAATTGCTAATGGATTCTTGCGTCTGGTTTTAAAATACAAAAATTCGTATTTAGCTCTTTCCTGACCAAACTTACACTTGTCTTTGATTTCCCTTATTGTGGAATAACATAATCCTGTCTTTTCAGGGGAAACAGAGAGATTGAAATGGTGTGCTGAAGACCGTACACCTGTGTAGCCAGTTGTTTTCTGCAATCTGCTTTCTTTAGAAATGATGGGAAATCAATGTTTCCCTAGAGATTTTTATTGCCAGTCTGTTTATCTGCCAGAACTTCTTCAATATCCATTTAGATGACTGAGAATTATCTTTACAGGGTGTTGAGATGAATGGTTTGTCAGACTTTCTGCCTGATGATTTTTACATCCTTTTCTAATCTCTCTATTGAATAGTAGGTTAGCAAAAAAGTAAAATATGTATAGTAAGCCATTTTGGACTGTCAAAATTGCTGCAAATCCTAATTCAGTTATAAGACTATGCCCTTAAAAGCAGTAGAAAAACTGCCATTAATTTTAATGTTTTGTGTGTCAAAAATTATGACAAGATTATGTCTTTGTCCCATTGAGATTATTTGTCAAGAAGTATATCTTCCTCACAGGGTGACACTATTTTTGGTGAGAAAGGACAATATCCAATTGATGGATTTCATAATGTCACTGGCAAAACTTGGATTAACCACTGCTAATTGTCTTTGTTTAAACTACAAATCCTGATCTTACTTTTTTAAAATAATTTAACTTGCCATCATGCCATGTAGTGGCTTAGATGACGAGATGATTGATCCACTGTTCCACATCTCATTGGGTTTTTCAAGACTTTTTCATTGACTTAGGCAAGTTTGTCTTAAGGTTTCTTGGTTATACTTCAGATACAGCACCACTGTTTGAGAAATGAGTAACTGCATTTTTACCTTTTTAATATTTTGCCAGAAAACTCCTCCAACAAGACCAGTTACTAGGAATTTGTATAGATTCTTAGAAAAATTGAATAAAGTCAGAGAAGAGACAAAGGAAAGGAATAGAGAAAACATTAGTATTTATTTTGCTAGAAAAATATAATGAAATTGAGACCTTGCATTTAGTATTGGGAGCCTGTTTCACCATTGTGCCTCAGTTCTAAAGAAAGCCCAGAAAACCCAACATGTATCAAACTAAACTTTTTCATTTTAAACTTAGGACCCTCCCTCTCCTCAAGCAGATGTGGACCTTGAGTTTCTCTAGTGTAAAGGCTGCTACTTAATGAAGGAAGAGGTGTTTCAAATCAGGTAATCCTGTATGGTGACCATATGTTCCCTATTTCTGTTTCATGCTGTGCTGTTTTCACTTCATACCACTAAACTTTTGGGGCACCATGTTGGTAATTGTCCTCTGCACAAAGACCACAGTGAGGACACTTGGTGCTGGCAGGGATGCCTCTGAGCTGCCGGAGGGTGTTCGAGGACAAGATGTGGGATCTGTTTTGTCAAGGCAGGATGACAGTGCTTCTCCAACAGTGGCAGGTTCATGCCACATCTGCTATGCAGTGGGATAAAAGCACCCATAAACACGATGTTCATGTTTTCCCAGTGTGCTGTTCCAGGTAGTGCTGGGCCATAGATAGTGGTGGTGATAGCCTGGAGGGGCTGCCTGGGCTCACACAACTCTCCCACAGGACCTGCCTGCCTGGGGCTGGCACGGGATGAGGGAGCAGGGGCAGATAACACTGGCTATGAGGACAGGACAGTCACTTCTGAAACAGCCCTGCCCCTTCCCCTTTAGCCTCCTGATTGCTCCAGGGGCAGCAGAAAGACCAGCTCCCCACATTTCTCCATCTTGAACATGCCTTTCTCCTCCTACTGTCTTTCTCTTGGCAGAAGCAGCCTGTCCTTGGACCCTCATCCTCAGGAGAGTGACATCCAATTTCTCCTACACTGTTGAAAAACTTGGAGTCAGCTGTGACTATGTTGATCTACTTAGTTTTACTGGATGTAAACTGTAATTATCATAGCACTGAGGCAGCGCAGAGCAAGACTTTCAGCTGTTGCAATCATCACAGTTCTGCCAGCTTTGAAGAAAATAATCTATTCACTCCAGACCAAAATCTGGCCTTCTAAAGAAATCAAGTAATGCTGAAATCACCAAGGTCACTTTTGAACAACATTGTATTAACATAGTTACCTTTTCTTGCAAGAATATCGTGTACCTTTTAGCTCAAATTTGAGTCAAATTCCAACTGCAAATATATTTGGGGGTTTTTTTCCCCTGCAATCAGTCTTATAAAGAATTATAATTGTCTTTCCACTGTTTTATTCTCATAACTTGGGTTATGCTATTGAAAGTTCTGAGTAGCTAATGAGTTCAAATTATTTCATGCAATGATTGTAAAGTTAATCAGCTAGGTGAAATGGGACTGAAATACTGCTATTTGCTCTGATTTCTAGGAATATAAATAGTGACCACAGCTTTAGTTTTTGAGCTGAACTATTCTCAGGAACACCTGCTTACATTCACCCAGGACCCAGTGGGCATCTGGTTGCAAGACTTCATGGACTCGCTTTTAAAAATTAGAAACAAAGCAGAGAGGACAAGAACAACACAACCCTACAGGATCTCTCCTAAATTAGAGCTTTCACCATGGGAGACTGAGCAGCTCAGGGGAATTGGTAATGGGAAATAGGAGCCATGCACCTTGAGGCTGCCAATCTGTATCTGATCCAGTTCAGTACTGGCTGGAAGCCTTTAGCATCCAACAGCTCTTTTCTTGTCTTTGTGAAGCTGTTAGCAACCTCGGCCCAATTCCTGGTGGAAAAATATCCACAGTACAGGGCTACTTTCACAGCTAGCATAAAGCTGCAGCCTTGCTTACATTTCCATCAGAGTCGAGGTGAGGTCAAGGTAGAGATATATCTCCTTCCTGCCCTTATAAGGGTCCCCAGTGGTCAGGGAAGAGGTGCATAGGAGAAGGGGAGGGGGTAAGACACCACTGCTGGTTACTGAGCACTCAGAACAGGAGTTTGGCTGAGAGAGACCCTGGGCTAGAGAGATGCATGGGGAAGGGTTGCAAAGCATTGCTCAGAAATCACTGGATGGGGCAGGGAAGAGTGAGGAAACTGCCTGCATACAATGCCTGTCAACAGCAGCCAGCTTCTGTACCTACACAACATTTATCATGTGAGGACTGACTGCAAGAAGTGTGTGTTTCTAACACACAACTGCCTAATTTCTGTGCAATCAGTGGGAAGGCAGGGGATGCACACTTTGTGTACCTTAGAAAATCCTAGCATTCACCTTAAAAATGCACACCCAGCTACTTGTGCCCATAGTTTCCAAGGGTGGAGAATTACTCAGCCCTCATAATACACGTTGCTCTTCCCCACCTCTCCAAATAAATAAATAAATATACAAAGCAGCAGTATCAGAATTAACAGCAGCTTGAAGTCACCACAGCATAGACTTTGCTCTTGGGTTAGAAATGCCAAAGAAGCAGAACAGCACAAGGGAGATCGCATACAGCAGCAGGAGGAGAAATAACTCATTGCAGCAGAGCCAGATTTCCCAGAACAAACTGACACATTCAATTAAGCCCTCACTTGGCTGCTTGGGGATGAGCTTTACCTGAACCTTGGGCTGGCCTTCCAAACACAGGCAGGTAATCAGGTAACGTGAGCCACTTGATACCTACCTGAAAAAAAAGTATGGGTTGGGTGTGCAGTACCTAAACTAATTACTCCAAAATGATTGCCTGGATTTGGGCCAAGCATTATCTCACTTGTCCTCGATGCTACTGCAATGGCATGAGGGGAGCAGAAAATGCAGTAACCTGAGAGGGAGATAAGAACAAGAGAGAGGGAGAATTGAGAATGCTCTTTAGCTGTGAAGGAGATGTTCTGTCTCTGCACTGCTCTTTTGTCCAACCTCAACAACAGTGAAGCAGCCTTTGTATCTTGTCTCCTCCTTTTAAAATGGATTGGCAGCCAGAAGCATTGTCCACACATACATAGTCTAAACACTGTGAATTAATCCTATTGAAGAAGAAAATGTTAAGATATAAGAGTAATTTTTATAAAGGAAACCATTAATCCCTGGTCATAAAAAACCTGTCATCTTCATTTTCTAAGCAGGTAATTGGTTATATAGTGGATATAATTTTGACTGATGCTGAGTAAAACAGAGAAGTTCCAATCCAAAAGATTATTGATCTTAATGAAAAGAGTTCCCTTTCCTTTGGTATGTTTAAAAAGGAGCTGCAGAGAATGGTTTTTTTATTGCCAGTGGAGAAAATTAGTCAGTTTCTGATACTGTAGATTAGTATACAGGACCTGCCTAGGAATTTAGGACAAACTCATAAGGTAAAAGCCAAAATTAGAGAGCAAAATCATCAACAATCAACTAACAGCACAATATCTTTTATCTTCCATAAACTGTCATCTGGAGAAAATAAAAAATATTATTCATATGTATGAATATGAGGAGTTGGCAACTCATGCATTGTGTTTAAAATGTGCCTGGGAAGTGGGGGCTCAGGAACTACTACAGATGTATTTTTGGGAAAGGAAGGCACCTGACATGTTACTAAGTGCTTCAGGTTGTTCAGCTGATGTAGAATATATAGTATGAAACCCATGTGAAACAGGTATCAAGTAGGAGCTCAAAAATTATCGAAAAGCTATAGCTTTTCATTCTGTTTGCTGTTCTATTTTCAGATATGTGAATATAATAAAATTAGTATTTTAGTAATAAAACATCAGAAAAGAATAGCCAAGAATGTGAACTCAATAAGCTTAGTCTTTACAAGAAAGGACAAGTACAACTCTTATTAAGTGAATTTAATAATCCATCCCTAATTCACTTAGTCAATGTTTAGAAAGTCAGTAAATGCTCATTTTCAGCTCTGGCTCCATAGGGATGTACTCATTCAACTCAATGTAGATGTGTTTAAACTTGCAGAAGAGTGCAGATCTAGGGAGCACTGCTTCATTGCTGCCTTAGAACCTGCAAACTACATTTATCCAAAAAACAGATAAGCCATGACCATTTATGTCCCTGTTGGGTGTGAGCTGGGCACATCAGTGTTCACCTTCGCTCCCTGTCCAGGATGTCAGGGGAGGTTAAGCTTTCCACAGGAGAGGACAGCTGAGGGTTAGGGGATGGGGCATTTTCTGTCGTTGAACTTTGGTTTTGCACTACCTAGAAGCTGTAGCTGACATTAATGATCTTTTTTAATTCTTTTCTGTCATCTTTGGTGGGCATCTGTATTTACAGACAAAGGGTCCCAATGTGCTGTACCTGCCTGCTTCTTTCAAGGGAACCTGCAGCCAAAATTGCCTGTGACCTTTCCCAGGAGCACAGGTAGAAATCTCTTCTTGAGTGAGATAAAGAAATTAGAACTTCATTCTTCTGTGGTTTACTCCTAGGAATGCATTTTGGCAAGATGCTAAGAATAAACCAGTTATTGAAAGGGGGATCTGGGAAGTTGACAAGCATGGCTAAGCTCAGCAGTGAAATTTGATGAGGAAATAAGATGCTTTGTAGATCAGTGTGTAGTGATTAGTCTTTTGAATGCTGGGATTATTATATAAGCAAAAGAGGAGGAGGGCACTTATTGTATCTGACAGCTTCCACTTATACAGGTATTCTTCAAAATAATGAGAGACATAATGGTGTATTTGTTTATAAATCTTGAGTGAGACTCCTGTGTTTTCCACAGGCCAATTAAACATGATGGAAAAGACAACTTTTACTTTTCTTCTTTCCCAAATTAGAATCACTACAGAAAGAACAGGTAAAAAAATCCAGCAAATATCCTGCCCTACCACTGGCATGCTGCCTGCAATCTTGGAGTCTATCTTCATCTTTAAACAAAAAGTGTATTATATATTTGGAAACACAGACACCGCATTTTGTACACTGTAAACACATGCCGAGAATAACCAAGGTTCCAGAAATCTTCTGGAATGACAGATGTTGCATGCTATCCAAAAGCAGGCAGGTTAGGAAAAGCAAGTAGTAGAAAAACTACTTAAATGAACTTCTGAAACCATTGCAAAGAAATTCAAAATTCTAAAAAGTCCTATAAAAACACTAGAGAAGCTGACTTCAGTCTGTTATTTTTTCCTTTTTCATAATTATTTTCATAATTCTTATTTTGAAAACTATCATCTCCATGTTTTACAAATTGAACTATCTCTAATAAACATTATTTTCCCCTCTGTATTTCTCTCTCCCATCAGCTTATACATCTTATACAAACAAAAGTAACTCGTTAAACTTACTTAGACTTTTGCACATGGATTTTACTAATAAGCATTAAGACTGTGCATGTGTGAAATGAGAGAAAAAGCAAAGTAAAACACTGAACTTCACATAAAGCTTTAGAATGTTTTTCACACATGACACACAACATATTAGATTATTCACACAGAAAATGCTTAGGGAAACAGACAAAGTCATTTACAAACTTCTCTGAGCAGCCTGCAGGTTTGATTCAAAATAACCTATTTGCAATGTTATTTGATTATCTCGGCCATTATTACGCATTTTTGTTTAGTTTTCTGCACCGTAGCTAATGAGTTGGCTAAGACCACCTGGAGCTAGCTGGAGATTAGAGTGTTTCCAGTCCTGTCTGGAGTGCCCTTTCCCTTACAGACAGACTAATTTGTGTGCAAGCAAGATTTATCATGAGCCTATCCCTCCCTGTCTCACTGGGACATTATCTTAGGAAGTGTTATTCTAAGTAGCAATTCCCCAGTTCAAGTGAAAACACTTACAGAGCCAGCTTATTGAAGGGAAAGCTGAAGTATATTTATGAATGTTTACATGTAACATATGCACATACTTCTACATGCTATGGGATATAACACCACCTGGACTGAGGCCAGATCTCACTGTTTATATGCACAGAATGTATGGCTGCATTTTGTTCAACTTTTTCTGAGTAACAGGGTAATCTAAGTGTAAATGAGTCCCTGCCTGAGTTATAGCTTTATTGAATTAGTTGCTGGAGCAAGTACTTACTTATGATAACATTTTATAGGTGGAACTCCCAACCAGAAAAGAAAGAGGACATTTTTCCAAAAATTCACTGTGTCATTCGTATGTTAAGTACACTGTGTGGTTCTAATAAACCCCATTTTGAGGAGTATCTATCTTCAGTGCTAGCTGCCACTAGTGACCCTGCTATTGCTCCTTAAGCTGCAATTGGCTGCCTACTACTAAGGAAGTCCTTAAATTTTGGAGTCTCCCATGAGATTTTATCATAAAGCTAGTTTAGTCCTGGTAGCAGCACTTTATGTAGTTTTTACTTTGCAAAGTAAAAATGCAAAGAAACTTAAGTAAAGTCAGTTATTGATATGGTAAATGACTGTAGGTTTTAAGAGCATCAGAACGTGTTGCCCATCTATGTGGAACCTACATGTATGCCCTGCTGTTCCACTTCTTTTTCTGTTCCACTTCATCTTTAGTCTACTGTAAGCTTATCAAAAACAGAACTATATACATTTTCACATGCATTATATTTTCCTCAAATACCCCTACCTTGTTAGAGGATTGCTGGCAGTTTTTAGAATACTTGCCACAACATATTTACGCACTGGGTGATATTAGATAAATAAAAATCCAGTTCCAGTAGAATAACAGATCACTGTCATCTTGAACACTTGATTCGTTTTACCTTCCTGCACACAAATTTTTTGATCCTTTCATTTCTAGCTGTGGAATTAGTATCTATAAAGGACTTGAGATAACCTCCACAATCT
>NW_009945205.1:506-4633 GCF_000696875.1 Nestor notabilis | reverse complement strand
TGTGATGCATGCGTCAGAGTGTAAAGTGCATCTTTGAATTGGATTCTATGATTTTAAAGCTGTTGTTTTTCTTGTCTAACAGTTACTGCTGGAAAACTTGTCTAGATCCAAGACTTTTCATAAACGTCTTCGATATGAATCTTTTATGACTCTTCTCCACTTGTCTGTGTTATACTGAATAGTGAATGCAAAGACAGTCTCTTCAGATAGTGACTCACAGGAATGCAACATGCAATCTACACAAAGGAAATTTAATACCCTAGCAGCTAATTAAAAAAGCATTACTTTCCACCAGTGCTGACCTCCAGCCATGCAGAGGATAAAGATGGGTGTCTGTCAATCAAGTTTACCTAACAAACCCTGGCATAATATTATGATGAATGGACAGATCTAAAAAAGGGTGATATTGCTCAGAACTCTAAGGTACTCTTAGTACCATGTTTAAAGAAGCAAAAAGCCTCATCGGTAATTTGAAACCTCAGCTTGCGTGCTAGGGATATACCAGTGCTAAATTTGCCAAGTACTACAGATACTAGACATGCAATATGTAGAAGGACCATTATAGACCTCTATGGGGATTTTGATACACTCAGCACCAGGTTGTTTAAACCACAGCAGTACCTACAGACATCCTAAAGTCTGCATGTTTATATTTCACAGTCTTTCATCATTACAACAGCAGAATAAACACTGAATTTTAAGTGTTTTTTATGTTCCAAAGAAATTTTATTCTGTGTTTAAGAACTTTGCAACTGCTGATGTTGGCTCACTCTCCATTTTTACTTTAAAATTAATTAACACATTCACCTGCCATGTTCTCTGTAGAAATAGCAGTCGTCCACAATGCTCTTGCAATGCATTTAATTCCTCTATCCCCCTGCCCAGGTATTTTTTTTTGTCTAGATTTTTGTCATACAGCCTGTTGCCCCAGAATTCTGTGACAACCCAACAATAGAGCTCTTTGATACAGCAAGAAATAGCTTCTGTTTTCTTTGAATCAGTTAAGAGGTGAGAGGGTAAACTTCTACTCATTTACATCAGTTCCACAGTACTTACCTGAATAGCCATGTAAGAGTCAGGGCTAAAATGTGACCTAACCATGCTTCAGTGAAAATATGAGGAGCAATCATCTGAATTTGGTTCCCATGAGATGTCTTTTCTCTGCACAAATGCATTCACTTTACATGCAGGATAGTGTAAAGAGATCCTACTGTAAGTGAGAGCAGGACAGTCAGGCATTTTGTGAGGGCTCATCACCTTGCTTCTGGATTTCCTCTCCTGAATTCTCTTTTACATTGATCAGTTCAGGCTGGAAGAAGAAAACCCCACAAATCAGAACTGTCTTTATGCTATTAGACACTGAAATATTTGAGCCACAAGGGTCTAGGAGCGTGACTTGAGGCAAGAACTATAGTAAGGAGGGAGAGAGGAGCTGGGGATCAGGATCTCTCTCATTCCCTTGGTCCTGCCATGCCTTCTTGGTTAGCTGTGGCCAACATCTATTGAACTTCTCCTGGAAAAGTGGCAAAGCTCACTCTTTGACCTTCTTTCCTCTTTCCTCCCACTGATCAGGGAGTCCATTTCAGTTTGTTCATACTCAAGGGGAGACCTCTGTAATTATTTTGTATGCCCTAGCCTGTGGGATGTATATGAGGAGCATAAAATGAACAGCTGTAGCTGCAGTGTATTAATGAGATAAAGAAAGAATCTCATGGGAAACTGATCATATCCTGTGAGGGAGAGCAAGGCAGTAGGCTCCATATTACTATTTCAATGAAAATGAGTAAATCCTTCCAGCATATCCCTGTGTTTTAAAAAATCAATTTATAGAACTTTGGGGAGAATTTTATTCCCTTTAACATAATTTTAATTGTTTAAAAGGTAGTACTTGATTCAAAAAGGGTAAGTTGGTTCCTGTGTTTTGGTCAGAACAGCCCCATGCAACACTACAGGCCTGGGAAGAGTGGCTGGAAAGCTGCCCATTGGAAAAGGACCTGAGGGTGATGACTGATGGCTGAACATAAACCAGCTTGTGCCCAGGCAGCCAAGAAGGCCCACAGCATCCTGGCGTGTATGAGAAATAGTGTGGCCAGCAGGGCCAGGGCAGTGATCATCCCCCTGTACTCGGCACTGGTGAGGCCACACCTCAAATCCTGTGTTCAGTTCTGGGCCCCTCACTACAAGAAAAATATTGAGGTGTTGGAGCAGGTCCAACAAGTGCAACTAAGCTGGTGAAAGGTCTGGAGCACAAGACTTACGAGGAGTGGTAGAGGGAACTGGGGCTGTTTAGTCTGGAGAAAAGGAGGCTCAGGGGCGACCTTATTGCTCTCTACAGCTACCTGAAAGGAGGATGGAGGAAGGTGAGGGTTGGTTTCTTTCCCAAGTAACAAGCAATAGGACAAGAGGAAATGGCCTCAAGCTGCCCCAAGGGAGGTTTAGACTGGATATTAGGAAAAATTTCTTCACCAAAAGTGTTGTCAGGCATTGGAACAGGCTGCCCAGGGAAGTGGTGAAGTCACCATCCCTGGAGGTTTTTAAAAGATGTGTAGATGTGGTGCTTAGGAACATGGTTTAGTGGTGGACTTGGCAGTTCTTGGTTAATGCTTGGACTCGGTGATCTCGATGAGGATCAAATACTAGTAGACTTTAGAGGATGAGGAATGGAGAAGCATGATATACTGAACTCAAAAGAAGGGTGAGGAAATACGTAATTGCTACAAATGTAAAACCTGGCAAAAGCTGACTCGCTGTGAGACCTTCAGGTTCATCACCTGAAGGGGGAGGATATGACTTGCCAGGAAAACATGCTTCCCCTGCTGAGGTTCTTGGCCCACACGACATTGCAGAAGCGACCATGTCTGGAAGCTGATGGTGAATGGCAGCTCAAGCAGGTGGGTGCCAAGCCAAGGGTGACCAGAAACTGCTGCAGACCTGAGCAGACATCGTCTGAAACATGAAAGCAGGTGAATCAGCCACCACTTCTCTCTGCAGTCATACAATTTTCTGTTGCCTAAACTGAATTGTTCCAGATGAAATTTTCCATGTAAGACCTGATATCAGGATAAGTGTTGCAGGGAAGTGGCAGTAAAAACAATTCAGTTTTTCTCTGACTGTGCGGGCAAAATATACACTCACATATACTTTCATAGTCTTCTCTTTGACCAATATATTGTCCCATAATATGGAACAAGGGTTTGAAATATGGTAGAGATAAGATTTGTTGTCTCAGCAGTGTGCCTTTTGGCTTCCTCACAAAAAGCTCCCCAAGTGATGCCAACTTGCAGACCTTTGACTTGCTGCACTTTGCACATGCTCAGCTGTGAACTCCTGAATTTTCCCAGTTGCATTTTAAGAATATTCCAGTTGCTTCACGCATGCTCAAGGACTCTCTCTGCAATTGCAGCTGTGGGTTCCTGTCTACGGATATGATTTCACGATCAGCATAATTTGATCTAACAGTGGGCTGCTACCCAAATGGGGTGGCACCATTTTCTCTGGAACCCCCAACTGCATTTCTGAACTCCCCCTTTGCATCAGATCCAGCAACTGTACAATTATTGAACAACTTCGGGGGGGGGGGGACAGAAAAATCTTCCTGTTTTTTTTTTTTTTTTTATTTATTTCCTCTTTTCTTGTAAGGTCAGTGTCAGCTCCAAGTACATGGACCAAGGGCAATATGCCTGATCCTGGTTTTATCTCATTGACTGCCCTGCTTGGGTATACACTGCAAAGGAGGAAATTGATGCTTACCACGATGTAGGAAGGGCATGGGCCAGAGCTGTGAAGCAGGCAGTTGTGTAGAATGCATTTGTGAAATAATACATGCAAAAACTTGTGCTAAGTAAATGAAACCAGTAAACAGTGTCCAGAGTATTAGGTCTGCAGATGCTTGTCTAGTATATAAGCCATCTGGGTACATAGTATTGCACATATCTGTATGCAAGTATCTTCATGGTCAGCAGTAAAGAGAAGGAATTAAAAATTGCTATTATTAACTGACCAGTGAGTATTGTAAGAACACCAAAATACCAGGTATTTTAAAGATATTTCAGATAAACAGGCCTTCAAAGAATCATAGAACCATAGAATGGTTTGGGTTGGAAAGGACCTTAAGGTCATCTAGTTCC
>NW_009945205.1:0-284 GCF_000696875.1 Nestor notabilis | reverse complement strand
TGACTGCCAGGTGGCCCGAAGGCCTCCCCAGAGCCTTCTCCAGGCTGAACAACCCAAACTCTCCCAGCCTGTCCTCATACAGGAGGTGCTCCAGTCCTCTTATCATCCTTGTGGCCCTCCTCTGGACTTGCTCCAACAGCTCCATGTCCTTCTTATGTTGAGGACACCAGAAGTGCACACAATACTCCAAGTGAGGTCTCACAAGAGCAGAGTAGAGGGGCAGGATCACCTCACCTCAACCTCCTAGTCAAAATTCTTTTGATGCAGCCCAGGATACGATTGGC
>NW_009945204.1:0-268 GCF_000696875.1 Nestor notabilis | reverse complement strand
GCAGCGCAGTTTTCCCGCTGGGAGAGCAGCAGCGCCCAGACACGCTGCCGCCCGGCTCCGGGCTCCCGTCGCTCTCCGGCTGCTTGTCCCGGGAGCGGCGGAACCTGCTCCGAGAGGAGCGGGGGGTGGCAGTGGTGGAGTGGAGGTCTGAGCCCTCCTCCACAAGCATCTAAAGAGTTGCCAAACTGCTCCTTGCTCGTGGTTAAAATAAAATAGCGCAAATAAAGTAAATTAAAGCAAAAAGAAGAAAAATAAAATAGAATAGAAT
>NW_009945203.1:1056-21815 GCF_000696875.1 Nestor notabilis | reverse complement strand
TATATATATACATGCACACAGATCTGTCTGGGAGAGGAGATTTCTGCACCAGAAGGAAAAGAAACTGAGTTTACTGATAATTTACCATATGGATAAATCAATCACTATGTAAAACTTCGTCTTTGTCGTGACTGTCACGTCAAGGGTGCCAATATCATGTTTCTTCAATGACTTTCTATAACACTGATCTCTGCTTCTGGATTGTTCTGGAAAATTCTAAACGAAACCATAAGATCTCTGCATGGAGTAAATGTGTTTCCTTTCCTCACTAGATAGAAAGGAAGGAAAATTGGTCAGTACTGCAGGTGATGTCTAGGTTAACAAAGTCAGTTGCACCCATGGTTTGATGGCATGTGCATAGTTTTCCAGCCTGAAAATTATTCTTCTTTGTCCTTTCTTTCAGGTTTTCCATTTAGAAAAGTATGGAATGGGTTTCTCTTTTTCTAACCTAATGGAGGACTCCTATTTTTTATTTTCTACTTACATTATGCTGGTCTTTGACTCAGCCTTGTACATGCTGTTAGCTATGTACTTTGACAAAGTTCTGCCAGGTAGGTATAATTTATACTTCTGATTATACTCTCACATTTTATACCTTTGATTTATATGGATTGCTTGTAATAGCTTGTCAAGGAAATGAGGGGCTGCTCCATTCTCAAAATAGGTTTTGGACTAAAAAAACATATTGTATTATATTACCGAGTGGCTTTTCTGCCCCTGGCACACACGTTCTTAAATCCCAAATCAAAGACAACAAAGTACTTAGTGGTTTTCTTTCTCTTATATTGCTGTTGAACTGTTTATTTGAAAACAGTGTAATAATGTATGGGACAATATGTTAATTCATTAAGTAAATGCTGAATTCACTAGCTATAGCCCTGAAGCCAACCTGCTTGTCTAGTCTAACCCCATCTCCAAACCTCTTTCTTTACTTTCTCAAAGTACCAGTTTTGAGTAATCCAAGTACTTATTAGAACCTCCTAAATGTTTAGTTCAGGATGGTGTCTTGGTTGTCACTTTGGTTAATGACAGGTCATCTTCTCTGCTTTCCTGTCAGGCAAATATGGCATCCCAGACCCCCCTTTTTTCTGCCTGAAGCCCTCGTACTGGGTGCAGAGCAGGAGAGGCTCCACCAGGGAGATGCCCAGAGCTTCAGTGAGCCCTGAGGAGCTCCTCAGTGATGATGTAGAGCCAGTGCCCCCTGAATTCATGGAAAAAGAGGCCATCAGGTAAAGAGAGGAGCTGCTCTACATGCTTTTTAAGTTGGGTAGCTTGGGTTTAATGCTCCCACCAACCATCACTTCCACCATCAGCTTCGATTTGATTTACCCAGGCAGTTTTTTGTGTTCATGAGGCTCTTGCAAAACACTTTGTTTCACAGAGAAATATTAGTAATAAAATGCAGATGGGAGAAACAGATAATTCAGGCTGAGCACTAATGGTGGAATTTGGATAAATTCAGATTAAAAAATAACAGGGTTTTTTTGCTATGGACTTTGTTAAACATCCATTAGGATCAACAAGGAGAACATGGAGGTCAGTGCATTATAAACCATGGACTTGTTCTTGTCTTTGCAAGGCTGCGTGCTCCAGTGTTGTGTGCCAGGTAGAGATGTTCACGTCTGTGTACAGAGCACGCCAAACCCTGCTGAATCTCAGGGTTGCTTCCCAGTACCTCTTACTTTTTATGCCATTTCTCTGATTTTAAATTAAGGCCCATAAGAATGAAAAAGAGCAACGGGGAAATGTATTTCATAGAGTGGTTTGGGTTGAAGGGACCTTAAAGCTCATCCGTTTCCAGTCTCCTGCCACAGGCAGGGACACCTTCCATTAGAAAGGAATCCTGAAATAATATAGTTCTTACCCTCCTTTTAGACTCCACAATATTAAAAAAGCATATAAAAAGAAGGACAAGAAGACAGAAGCTCTGAGAGGTAAGAAAGCTGCGATACTGATTCCTGTTAAAGATGAGGGAAAACAGTTGTACAAACATTTCAGTCAAAGAAAACACTTGCCTTGCTTGGAAATTTATGTCAAATAGTAAGTGATATAACTGACCACTATTTTGTTCTGCTTTTACTGATTTTCTATTGTATTTCAGTCTTTTCTGCTAAATACAGAGCAGCTTCTTACACCTTTAGTTAAAGGTTTGCAGAACTTTGCCCCACGTTGCTTAGTGTTTTGCTAATTATTGCTACTTAGTGCTTATACTTCTTGACTTGTGTTTCCTTCAACAACGAGTAGAGCCAAGTCAAACCTCATTTCTTCCCAAACTTGATGTTGTTTTCATTCTAGGTTTGTCTCTAAATATTTATGAGGGTCAGATCACTGCCTTACTCGGCCACAGTGGGGCTGGGAAGACGACACTGCTAAACGTGCTCAGTGGACTCACTTTCCCTTCTGAAGGTAGGATGGCAAGTAGTGGGCTTGATTCAGAAGCTGTAAAGATCAACTTGTTCCACCTCACCACATTTGTTCCTGTAAACAGGCTCTGCAACCATCTACAACTACAAACTCTCTGAAATAAGAGACAGAGAAGAGATTAGAGAGATGATTGGCATTTGCCCCCAGTTCAACGTACAGTTTGAGGTCTTGACAGTGAAAGAAAACTTGAAAACCTTTGCAGAAGTCAAGGGTATCAAGTCCAAAGAGGTAGAACGAGAGGTAAGTTGTGTGTTTCTCTGAATACACCCTTGGAATGCATCATGTTTCGGCAAAGGCTCCTTTGGGAAGCTCAAAGGGTCCTCCTGGTTGTGTCTTCTGAAAACCAAAGCTCATGTCAATCAACCAGGTTCGTAGGCAAGCTTGTGGGCTTGATGCTACTACAGCAATTCGTCTGCTCAACCCAAGGTGGTAGACCTCAGTACATACTCTTAGAAACTGCACCTTCAGTCCCAGCCAGATGTCCTTCATGACTAGTAAAGGATGGAAGGATATCTGGTGCTGAGAACGGACATCCTTCTGCTGTTCTAGGTGCGAAACATCTTGGAACTGCTGGATATTGGTAATATTCAAGACACTCAAGCGGAGAAACTGAGTGGTGGACAGAAACGGAAGTTATCCATTGGAATAGCCATGCTTGGGAATCCCCAGGTAAAGCAGCAGGAACGGCTGTGTAATATGGGGAATGTTCAGGTCCAACATAAGTAAAACCTTCTTATGCACTTGGCTACAAGTTCTTGCATGATTTCAGACATCTTTAAAGTTCTCATAATTATTAAAGTTAATAAATTTAATAATTTCATGATATTACTGATCCATCTTGCTTGGCTAGTTTTAAAGCAGAGAGACAGTTCCCTGACCTCTGCATAGCTCCCAGAATAGATGCCCGTGCATAAAAGGTGTCTTGGGTCTCTTGCCTTCAGGACCTGAGGCTTTCAGGAGAACACCAAACCCAAAAGACAAGCAATTGAGGAATGTCTGATTTCATCCGTTCGGCAGGTTTTGTTCCTGGATGAGCCAACGGCTGGGTTGGATCCTCTTTCCAGGCACAAGGTGTGGAGCCTCCTCAAGGAGCTCAGAGCTGGACGGGTGATCCTGTTTAGTACCCAGTTCATGGATGAGGCTGATATCCTCGCAGGTAAGCACTGGCTCAGCCTGCAGCAGCTCTGCAGGACAACACTGGAGCAGAAAGCCCATGTGAGGTTCAGCTGCAAAACCAGTTTTGAACCACAGCTCTGCAGTACAAATTCCTTTGGCTCTTTCTTTCTCTAGACCGCAAGGCTTTTATCTCACATGGGAGGCTGAAATGTGTCGGTTCTTCTCTGTTCTTGAAGAAAAAATGGGGGATTTGCTATCATTTAAGGTACCTACTTCAGCCCCAAAAACTGCTATCTGGGAATACGCGTATACAAAGAGCCACCAGAATGACTGTCGGGGAAAACCATAGAGCAGATGCCATCAAAACAAGAAAATTAACTTAATTAGTAATCAGTTAAACAAACTGAAGCAGCAATTTACTCCAGAGTAAGGAATGAATGAAATATACTGGAGCTTTCTTTATACGCATCCAAGCAAACACTGTGGTGGTGGGTGGGTGGTTGGGTTTGGGTTTGGGGGATTATTTTTGTTGGGTTTGTTGGGTTTGGTTGGTTGGTTGTATTGTTTGTTTGTTTTTTCAAGACTAAGCATCTCTCTCTTTGTAACTGAACAGGATCCATGTCAGTGAGTCCTGTGACTTAGAGAGTGTGACATCTCTGGTTAAACGGTACATCCCCGATGTCATATTCTCAGGACACAGTCAATACGAGCTGAGATATCAACTCCCATTAGAAAATGTGAACAAATTCCCAGGTAAAGTGTAGTAAAATAATTAAGAATTTTCCATGGGGGGGGGGGAAACATAAATGTGTGGCAAGAGAAATGAAGAGGGACATTTTCTACAGGAGTCACATAAGGATTTAGAACTGTTGCATTTTTGTTTTCCCCCACAATTTTAGCATAGGATTATAGAATCATAGAATGGTTTGGGTTGGAAAAGACCTTAAGATCATCTAGTTCCAACCCCTCTGCCTTGGGCAAGGATGCTTCATACTAGTCCATGTTGGACAAGGCTCTGTCCAGTCTGGCCTTGAACATTGCCAGGGATGGAGCTTATATGTGCTTATATTTGAAACCCTGAAGGCACTTGTATTATCTCTGACCTGCAGATCTGTTCAGTGGCCTCGACAGCTGCTCTGACCAGGGAATTATCAATTATGGAGTTAGCATGACAACCCTGGAGGATGTCTTCCTGAGACTGGAGGAGGAAGCCACGGTGGATGAAGAAGGTACAATCGTGGCTGCAAACACACAACCCGCAGCCAAAGGGAACAGCTACTTTACAATAGCCCCTGGCCTCCAGCATCTGGTTACTAGATGGCTCTTAGGCTTTCACACATTACAACATAGAAGCTGGTCTTAGACATAAATGTGCACGTGGAAAACTCTCTGCAGATGAGCACGTCCTCGGGGAGGAGCGTGCAGAAGCAGGACCACGACGCCCTGACAAGACGGAGCCGGGCTCCCTGCTGCTCTCGGGCTCCGGGAAGGCGGCAGTCGTCGGCTTGGCTCTTTGGAGGCAGCAGGTCTCTGCCATGGCATGGGTGCACTTCTTAAAGCTTAGGAGTTCAGTGAAAAACCTGCGGTCCATGTAAGTACTCAAGCGATTCTGTCTTGCAGATCTGGACAATCACAGCAGGCTGTTTCGATGAGCATTCAGATTAGCTGATGTCAGGTCTTAGTAATGAATGATCTTGGTAATCTGCACGCAGTGGAGAGGAAAGCTGCTTCTTTTCGAGTGCCAGTAGTATAAAAATCTCCCTTTTGTGCATATTCCCTTCTGAGTAATTTATGCAATGGAAATCCATTTTCTTTCTGAAGAAAAGAATCATTTAGAAACACTTTCATTTCAGGGGGAGGGGAAAGTTTCAAAATAAACTGTACAAAAAGAGGAGGGGAAAATGCTACTTTCAGGCTTCCTCTTTTAACTTAAAATTCTCTCACGTTGCCAGCGTTGAACTATTTCGTCCCCATTGATCTTCAAGCTGGTATTTCCTGCTGGGGTACAAGAAACAGACAGCAGATGCTGATTTAGGCATCTTTAAGGAAGTCTGAAAAGCATTTCATGGCTCTAAAAAGTTGAGCACTCCAGATCTGAGATCCTCTCCCTGATACATTTTGAGGTCCTTTGTGAATGATCAAATTTGAGACTTCTGAAAATTGCCAAAAATTCCTGACAAAAGCATATAGTTTACCATTCCCAACATGCATCTGCGTTCTGCTGAATGTATTTTCAGAGTGTCTCTTCCTCTCTCTCTTTAGTTTGCTGCTCTATGTGGTTTTTCTGCTTCCTCTGGTTTTGCAACTGTCCCTGGTTGCTGCCTGGCAGAGTGTGAGTGCTTGGGAGCTCTCATCTGCACGGTACTTCTTGCCCCGGGGGAAGAGGGCTTGGTCAGAGACAACAACCAGCCTCCTGGTCCACAATAACACGGGTGAGGGGAATGAGCTTTTCCTCATCCTTTCTTACGCTGGGGCTGCATGGTGTTGCAAAGGAAAATAAGTGAGAGAGGAGATGGTTGTAGGATGCAGGGGATCTAGGGGGTGATTGAGGGTTTTGTGGTGGAGATGATGGGAATTGTCATTTTTAAAGGGTTGTGAATGAAACCCACTCGAGAGATCCTGATGTAATGATGTGAAAAGGGCTATCATAGCAAATGAGATTAGAAGGGACCCAGTTCATTCCCTGCCCCAAATCCAGACCTCTATCCAAACAATTTCTGCATTTTCAGAATGTGGGATTCTCAAGCCATACTCCAGTAAAGGCTCACTAATGCTGAGTCAGATTAATGGTCTACTTCCAGTTTTACCGTTGATATTCCTATGAATGGTAGCTATTTTGCATTATTTGGACAGAGTACAAAAGTGTTGGCTTCATCAGACCATCACAAAAGAGGACACATTTTGTAGCAACTCAGCAAAGGCAGGGGAAAAAAACAACAATGCAAAAATGCAGTCAATGAGACTGAAATCTAATAACTTCACAAGAATTAATGTGCAACGATCCACCTCGTGTTTGCTGTCTGATATCCACAGTTATTAGGCTTTCCCAGGTTTTGTTTGGTGGTCATGGATTTGAACTAAAAACCCAAACCATCAAAGACTCTCTTTGGTCCAGTACTGTGATTCCTCTGCTTTTGGCTCTCACGCCAGGCACAGACATTGAAGACTTCATCCACATGCTTGAGAGCCAAGACCTCACAGTGGAAATAACAAGTGAGGAAAACACCACGGAAGAGCTAAAACACAATGGGGCTATAAAGGTGTCTCACAAAGATCAGGTGAGGATCTTTTGTTCTCCACCCGTTTCTTCCCAATAACTGAGTAACTCAGCATGATGCCTTCATGAGGTCTACCTGTGGGATGGTCCTATTGAATAAGGCCCATGAGTTCAAAGGTGTGAAGGTGTTTTAACCAGTAAATTACATAATAGAGGAGACCATATCACCTTCATCCTCCACCTCAAACTTCACATTTTCTGTAGCATGGACTTCTAATATCTCATAATTTGGGTTTTTAAGCAAACAAAGCATAAGCAAAGTTATTCCAGGCCTGGATTCTCCTGGCTATGCTCCTTTTCTACTGTGGATGAGAAAAGCCATGAGTTTTCATCTTGTTTTCTTGCTCTTTGAAGAGCTACAGGTTTACCGTGTTATGCCACATGGAGACTGTCAACTGCTTCCCGGTGCTTGTGAACATCATTAGCAACGCTCTGCTGAGAGCCCTCAACTCCACGGCGCACATTCGGATCTGGAGCCATCCATTTTTCTCTGTAAGTGTCAGAGCCAGAAGGTGTCAGAAAATAGTTCTTAAATCTGATTAAGGTCTCAGTAACTCATCAGATTTTAACAGGAAGCCCATGTTCATACCTGTGAACCCGCTGTCCTCAATGCTCACTCTGGAACCATCGTGTTGACTTCAGGAAAACTGAAGCTAATTTTTCCCCTCTGGGTCTCAGGGGATGCTGAACGTGGCTGGAAGGGTTTCTTAAGGAGGTTCCTTATTCTCTACATCACTTTGCAGGGCTACAGTTTGAGGAAAACCTTCTTCCTGTCCATATTTGGTTTCAGATCTCACTTTGTGTTCATCCTGCCCTGTATTTCATGAGAAATGCAGTAAAATGAATTGTTGCATCTAGTCTTTACATTGCAGATGGTTTCCACAAATGCTTTGTTCTATTTTCAGATAGACAATCCACAATTCTGGGATTATTTTGTTTCTTTTTACCTCTTCTATATGCTGCTGTTATTCCCTGGTTTTCCGCCTCACTTTGCAATGGGCTACATGCAGGATTACAAGGTAAATCCCTTGAAATGGAGCAGATTTGGGGTGTGCAGAAGGGATTGCAACTGCATTGCAACAAGGACATTTGAGTATGATGCTATGAGCAGCTTTGCAGCCAACAACAAACTGCCCTTTGCATTGTGTCTTCCCAGGTGGGAGCTCGTGCCCAGCTGGGGGTCTCAGGGCTCTTTCCTTCAGCATACTGGTGTGGGCAGGCACTGGTGGACATCCCACTGTGCTGGCTCCTTCTCTTCTCAATGTTTGGGCTCCAGTTTGCATTGAGCACCAAGGTTTCCTGGCATGCCGACATCCTCTTCCTGCTGGTACATCCCATTCTGATGATTTCTGGTTCACTAGGGAGGGATTGAGGTAGTATTCCGAGCATGCATAGGGATAAAGGAGACACCTCTGGGTCCCCAGGTGCTTAGTGACCTTCTCCTTGTTTCACCTCCTATCATTTGGGTTTCCCCAGCTGGAAATAAAAGGCAATAAATCTTACCTTTAATATACCCCCTTATACTTGGCAGTAGAATTGTGGTAATTTATGAATACTTTGATCTTAATGTATGATCCTTTAAACTGAACCATATTACTATATATAGGTTTCTGGTTACTTAGATGACTCCAATTTCTAATGAAAGCCCTTTCTTTCTGTAGATCACAGGTGCTTTAGGCTATGGAATTTCTATCGTTCTCTTCATCTACGTGATCTCCTTCATCTTCCGCAAAGGATGGAACTGTGATTTTTGGTCTTTTATCCTGATAGTGGTAAGCATATGGCTAGAGAATGTGCTGTAGGGTTTATAGAAGTGTATTTTGAGAACTTAAGGATGAACTCTATGTTAAAAAAACACCAAGTATAGATGTAGAACATAAATATGTGTTTTATAGCAGTCAATTCTATATCAAATTCCTAACACCATGTTCCCATAATCCTGTTGTGGCACAGGGAAATGCTTGAATCTACTCTGAGCTGGTTCAGGAATGAAGGCAAGAAAGTTATTTATCGCTCTGTTCAACACTTTGCATCCAGGAGATGTAAGCTGTAGAGATATGAACCATTAGGTTAGATGCAGCCTAACCTGGGTTATTTGGCATGATCTTGGGATGGAATGAACAGGACGGGATGCCGTGCTTCGTTGTTCTGCCTGAAGCAGCCTTGTGTCTAGGAAGAAGTTTCTCTGGCTGACCCAAACCAGCATCCTACCCTCAGACAGAGATGGTTGAGAACCTCCCTTACTGTTTCTTATCTTTATCTCTCTTGTCCACCTTTAGAAATCCATCAGGAAATCGAAAAAGTAGACCCACACAATTTTTAAGGCCAGTGATGGGTGTGATTTCCCCCCCCCCCATCAGCTAAGTTACCCTCTTGCTTTATTTTTAGGTATGCTTCGTTACTTATATCATCAGCAGAGTCATGGATTTGTCCACTGATGGCAGAGTCACCCTCTACATTCTGTCTCTCTTGACTCCCATGTACCCACTGCTGGGTGTAACAATAAGCTGCCTGCAGGTAAGCAGCAGCGCTGGGGGAGGAGAGGAACCCCACCACAGAACACAACTAAGTGTCCTTGTGAGCAAAGTCTGGTGGCAACAACACACTGTGCTCTGGGAAGGCTCCTTAGTTTCCTCTTATGAGTGGGATTTTCCCAATGGCCAGAGTGCATCATCAGATGTCCATTTTGGATCAGATCTAATTTTCCCAGCTGTTCATTATGGTTAGGGGACACTTTTCATGCAGTTGTGATTGTAGATTAGGATCTTCTTACGCAGAGTCGAGCAGCATGGCTTCAACAACCGTATGAGAAAATTACACATCTTATGTTGCATGGAAGCCAAGGGAGAATTAAGAACACTCACAAGGTGCTTTATTCCATGTCAGCTGAGTGGGGTGGTGGAAAGTCAGCTACGAATGTAACAAAACCCTCCAGCTACATGCAAGGCCATTTATGAGCCCCAAATTACTTAGGAGTGAGTCCAAACAGGAAAGACTCCTCCTCTGTCCTGTCCCAGTCACCACCACCTCTTCTCTGCTCAAAGGAGAGGAGACGTTTCCCTGTGATAGGTCATTATCCCTGGAAAGTGGGTTGTTTTAGACAGGTACGGTGTGCTGTGACATTTTCTGGTATCAGATGCCCAAAGTTAAACATCTTATTTGTTCATCGTATAGTGAATATTTTGGGTAAATCAGAAGCTTTTCTACATTTTCAAAGTATCTGTTATTTGCTTTTAACCCTTCCAGAATTAGCCAGCAGGTCTTCATTGTGTATTTTCTTATTATTCTTATAGATTTTTATAGAAGATGCCAGGTTACTTGATGTGACTTCAAAGAACGATGTACTAATAGCTGTCTTTGCAGTAAGAAAACATTTAAGATTATTTTTATTTAGTAATATGTGTCTACTAAAACCCTGGCCTTAGTTTTGAGTGAACAGGCAAGAGCCCTGGTCTCATTTCCTGCAGGAGGATCTCAGTGGGTTACCCCCCCGTAATAACCTAGCTCCTTTGAAATGGGGAAGGGGAAATGGAATAAGCTCAAATCACTTAACGCTGTTATCTTATGAATGATGTATTTCTTCTATTATTGGCATTTCCTGGAGTATTGGTAAGTGACAGTAGAATTCACATCCTTCAGGATTACCCCAAATTTAGATGTTAATGGACTTTATTTTTGCATACTGTGGTTTTCCCCCCACTATATTTTGTAACCTCACCACCACCTTCTCAGTTTCAGCAGTAGCAGGATGGAAGGGAAGGCTGTTAATGTGGCAACCTCTTTTCTTTCAGCCTTATATCCATTCTGTGGGTTTCATTTTTCTTCTTCGATATTTGGAGATCAAATATGGAAGAGCAGTTCTGAGAAAAGACCCAATATTCAGGTTGGTATAAACACATGTGTACCGCAGGCACATGTGAGATCTAAACTCCCACCACACACAGTTCTTTGATTATAAATTGCAGATTATAAAGATATTTTTTAAATTAATATTAATTAAAAAATGCAAGAAACATTGAACTCTTGGTTTACCCAAGAGTCAATGTTCTCCACTGGTGGAGAACAAGGTTAAAGAACAACATGCTAAGATGAATGTGGTGCATTTGTAGGATTTCCCCAAGAAGAGAAAGCGGCCACCAGCATCCTGAGGAGCTTGAAGAGGAAGACGAAGATGTCAAAGCTGAAAGAGCAGCAGTGAGAAATGCCATAGCAGCTCCAAGTCAGGAGGAGGTATGACCAAGTCTTGTCTTATTTTATGTCAATAAGAAGCCCACTGGTAAAAACCAAATCACCAAATATCAGTAAGCACAGGTCAGTGCTCTGGCTGTACTGTTCTCATGGGGAGAATCCAGCTCCCAGATATACAGTGTGGGTACCATCAGGGTAGAGAAGAAAGCTGTTAAGAGGAATGTGGGCAATGAATTGTCCTGTTGCACCTCAGATTCTCAGTGAACCATAAACCAAAGATCTTTAGAAGGTTTTCTCCCTTTTTTGATGGAAAAATATCACTGAGGGCTTAATGTTATCCAGTATAATAGATTGATCTTTCTTTTCCCTCCTCACTTTCAGAAATCAGTCATTATTGTCAGCAATCTGTGCAAGGAATATAAAACAAAGCAAGCTGGTTCTGTTTTTAAGAAGAAGAAGAAAATGGCCACCAAAAATGTTTCCTTCTGCGTTAAAAAAGGTGAGATCTGGAACTGTTCTCCTAGACCTGATCTGGACTCCTGATCATACCCAGAAAGTTAGTTCTGAGTTATCTGAGCAAGAACATAAAGGTCAAATCTATTTGCTCTGTGGTTAGGGCACGTTCAGTCTGTAGTTGATGTGTTAATGGACAATGTGACATGGATGCATCTTGTTAGTTACCTTTGACTCTGTTACCTAAACTAACATAGCCCCCTCTTGCAAGGATCCACTTCAGCAGAGGCTTCTGAGAGCCCTGGGAGCAGTGCTCAGACTCACAGCACTGGTTACAGCTGAAATGTTATGGGCTCTCAGGCATATATTTATACTATTTACTTTTATATGATCTTTGTATTAGCATGCTCTCTTTTGTATGTTTTTTCTTCTGTGGGACTGTGCCTGGTATGTTTCTTGAAGGGGAAGTATTACTAAGAAATTATATGCATTGATTCCAGGAGAAGTATTAGGGCTGCTGGGGCCCAATGGAGCTGGTAAAAGCACAGCTATGAAAATGATCACTGGAGAGACGACACTGACTGCTGGGCAGGTAGGAGAAAGGGGAGAGATCCATGATAAAAACACAAGTGCAAACCTTGCTCCTAGGCTAAGCTACCATTGTTTTTCACAGCATTGTTAGTGATCAAGGTTTTAACTGCATTCACTGTGCTATTAAATTGTATTGAGTGTATTAAATTAAATGTATTGGTAAAAATATTCATAGAATCCCAGCCTGGTTTGTATTGGAAGGAACCTTAAAGCTCATCCAGCTCCAACCCCCTGCCACGGACAGGGACACCTTCCACTAGAGCAGGTTGCTCCAAGCCCCTGTGTCCAACCTGGCCTTGGACACTGCCAGGGATGGGGCAGCCACAGCTTCTCTGGTCACCCTGTGCCAGTGCATCACCAGCAAATTGTGAGCTTGTTCTGACTTCAACAAGCAGTTGCATCTACCTTAATTGTCCATGTTTATCTTTAGAAAGATGCAAGTGAGGGTTGCAAAATCACTGCCTTGCTCTTTGGGTTTCCTTGCCTAAATCCCAGTGAAGCCCCTAGTCTTCCTCTGAACCATACCCTTCCTTGTATGTTGTGAGATCACCCTGTTTTTGCAGGTGCTGATGAAGAGAGGAGATGGAGCAACCTCCCATCTCCAGGACCATGCACCTGCCTTCCTGGGGTACTGCCCGCAGGAGGACCCGCTCTGGCCAGACCTCACCGTGCTCCAGCATCTGCAGGTCTATGCAGCTGTGAAAGGGGTGTCCAAGGAGGACACGGCTGCTGCTGTCAACCGGTACGGATGGAGGCTGCTTCCTGGGGTTGGCCAGTGGTTTATCCCTCCTCCTCGGCCATGAGAAGGGGACGAGAAAGTCAAAATAAGCCATAAAGAAACTCAGGAAATGGGGCTGCAAAAACGATTTTGTGCTAAATGCCATGATTAAGTGAGTGGATTAAGAAAATCTCCAGTTCGCCTGAGTGCATCTAGTGAGGATAAATTTACCACTAATGCCCTTTAAAGTGTGTTATCTCTAGGAAGCTTTTCCGAAATCTGATGTTACAGTTGGGCACTACAAGAAAAGGTGCTTAAGCACTGCCTGCTCAGCTGACATTGGCAAGGTGGGAAGGATTTATAATGCTGTTGACACTAATGCTGGGTTTAGACAAAAGCTTGTGGTTTGTTCAGTACACTTTCCTTCAAATATTCACTTGCATTTTAATAATGCAATAAATATTTCATGAAAACAAACAGGAGTGAAAAGCAAGAGGAAGAAAGTTGTTTTTTCTTATAATTTTGGGATTCCTTGATGAGAGTATTGATTTGGAATAACAAAAATGTTCTTCCCTTTTTTCACTTGTTCCTTTTCCCCACAGAATAGTACATGCTCTGCAGCTTCAAGACTACCTAAAAAAGAAACCTAGAAAATTATCTGCTGGGATAACCAGAAAGGTTTGTATTGTGTTACCTACAATGAGTACTGCAGTGCTCACAGCACAAATCAAATATCCCCTTTGTTGGAAGAGGAACCTACCTGTTCTCTGAGCTACAGGGAGAGCATCATGCTATCTCCCACGGTGGGGTGATGGAAATCAGCCTTTTCCAAAACCACATTGCCTATAAATCAAACCTTGATTCCCATAAATGAAGCAATGCTGTCTGCAGCTCTTTGTAGACAGAACTCCAGGGACTGCAAAGGGATTGACGCAGCCCCGTTTCCCTGTCCTAGCTGTGCTTTGCAGTGTGCATGCTGGGCAACCCTGCGGTCCTGCTCCTGGACGAGCCATCAACTGGCATGGACCCCAACGGGCAGCGCTGTGTCTGGTGAGTAGGACCTCGGGCACTGTGCCACAATGGTGGTAAAGGGGTTGGCAGGCAAGAATGCAATGCCTAAGGCTAGGTAAAGAGTGTTTTACCCCATCTGTGGTTAGTGCTGCTCATCATCTGCCAATGGTTTTGCTGGATATTCCATTTTCTTGGTTCTCTCTAGCTAAAGCATGAGCAAGGAGAGAGAAAAAACATTTTACCCTCATCCTTATTGCAAACTTTAGGACAGTCATATGTGGGATTTGGAAGGATTCATAAAGGGACCTGAGTCAAAAATATGTATTCTCATATATATCATTTTATATATATATATTCCAATATTATTATTTCAAAGTATTACCATTTGCACGTCAGTCTGAAGTTGTTGTATGTGAATTTTTACACTTGTTTTAGGGCAGATGCATTTGGAGGGACAAAAGTATAAGAAGAAGTGTCTGATATTCCTAGGGAATGTTAACTTTTTTTTCTTCTTCTTTTTCCCCCCTTTCTGGTCCCCAGGAAAATGCTTCGTGCCGCCCTGCAAACCAAGGAGTCGGGAGCCATCCTTTCGACACACTACATGGAGGAGGCAGAGGCAGTGTGTGACCGTGTGGCCATCCTGGTGTCCGGGCAGCTACGGTGGGAATGCAGCTGAGCTGGGAAACAGCCCATGCTGCAATAAGGGCTTTTCCTCCAGCCTCACCCTCCTGAGCCCATCACCATGAGCTTTCTGAAGTGCTCCCTACGATTTCACCAATTTGGGAAGGAGCAGATGATGGGGTACCAATGGTTTCACACTCACATCTTTTTCCTTCCCCTCCTGCAGGTGCATTGGCTCCATTCAGTACCTGAAGAACAAGTTTGGCAAGGGCTATCTGCTGGAAATTAAGGTGAAGGATCCAGAGCGTGCTGATCTTCTCCACGCTGAGATTTTGAGGATTTTCCCAAGCGCAGCCCGTCAGGAGCGGTAACTATAACATATGGGATGAAAGGTGGTTTCAACACTAATTCATCCCTAAAAATGTGCCCAGTGTGATGGCCGGACTCAGGATCTCAGTTGGAGAGGGATGAACAGCTCAGAGGCCCTGTATGTGGACCTGATTTGATGTCATCACATCCAACCCTGCTGTGCACCCTACAGCAAAACATCACACATCCAGCTCGTAGCATGACATAAAGTTTTGGTCCCAGGACATCAATACGGAGCAAGAATCATCTTTTCTTCTTTTTCTTTAAGGTTCCCCTCTTTGCTAGTCTACAAGGTCCCAATGGAAGATGCACTGCCCCTGTCTCAATCATTCTCCAAGCTAGAGGAAGGTAAGAGCAAAACAAGATGACTTTCTGAGAGGGTAGAACACAGATTGCTAACTTTTGACCCCCTTTCCATTTCTCCACAGCCAAACGAAAATGCAACTTCGAGGACTACAGCTTCTCTTTGAACACTTTGGCTCAGGTAGGTGATTTCAAAGCTGGATATGCTGTAAAGGCATGAGCAGGGAAAAAAAGCTGTAGTGAGACCTTAGTGGAGCAAAGAGGCTCCACCAAAAGGCTGCTGGGGGATGGTGAGTGATGAATCCTCTGCTGGGAAAGTGGTGGAAAATGGTCTGTTTTTTTCCTGTTGTTGGGATTTAGCATGATGGGAATAAGTGCAGGCAGATTATTGCTGCCTGACTCCACTCACCCAAGTCAGGCACACAGCGCATCAGGGGGATGGAAGCTCTGGGTAGATGCCCATGACCAGCCTCTGTGGTTGCTCCTGAAGCAGTAGGTTATTGCTCCTTGTACAATTGCTGGCAGCTAAGTTGAGGAATGTTTATGTCAAACCATTGCTGTTCCTCTTGTAAGGGAGCATCACATTGTCTAGTGAAAATCAGAGAAATAATCAGCTTTATCTTGTCTATTTCAGGTGTTTTTGGAACTCTCCCGAGAGCAGGAAAAGGATAATTTTGATCTGAGTTTGGATGGGGCTTTTGAATGGAAACAGCTTCAGCAGGAGGACTGCTAAAAATCCAAGATGCTCATTTACACATTACTCCGTATTAACCCGATGTGACATTGCACATATTTACTACCATTATCAGCATACCACAACGAGAAGGAACAAGCTCTGCCTTTCCAGTGAGCATCTGCTGAGGGTTCCTCTCCAATGCAGAAGATGTTTCACCGGGACATTGATACATTAAGCCCTACCCCAAGTTGCATTTCCAGTGGCTGGTTGATGAAATGATGCCTATGCTCCTGAGAGCTCTCACCAAATAGAGCAGCACATAGCAAAGGATCAGAGAGGTTTGCAGGGGTCATAATCCACCTCTAGGGATTGAGGCTCTGCTTTGCTTGGTAGATCTGGGCACATCAGGGAATTCTGGACACGCTGCCAACCTTCTGGGCTCCTCTCCCACCAATGTGTGGGGCTATTTACCTATGATGTGTTTAAATGCATCTTAATGAGATTTGCACTCTATTTTTATAGCCTTCCAATAAATGTCTCTATAGAACCTGTGATTACACCCTCGTATGTCATCATTACTGTGGACCATCAGGAACAGTTCAGACTCCTTCCCATGGGGATGGAGGTGGCTACAGAGGTCCAAGAGCTACTGGCCAGAAAGCTGTAGTCCCTTGTATTTGCTGTCTCCGTCAGCCTGGAGAAGAGAAAGCTCTGCAAAGACCTTATAACAGCCTTTTAGTACTTAAAAGGGGCTTATAAGAAAGATGGAGACAAATGTTATAGCAGGGCCTGTTGTGACAGGAAAAGGGGTAATGGTTTTAAACTAAAAGGGGGTAGATTTAGACTAGATATAAGGAAGAAATTTTTTACAGTAAGTGGTAAGACACTGCCACAGGTTGCCCAGAGAGGAGGTAGATGTTCCATCCCTGGTACCATTCAAGATCAGGTTGGACAGGGTTTTGAGCAATCTATTCTAGTTGAAGATGTCCCTGCTCACTGCAGGGGTGTTGGACTAGATGGTCTTTAAAGGTCCCTTCCCACCCAAACCATTCTGATTCTATTATTCTTCTCCTCACAGTTTGGGCATATTTATCCAGCTCTTTTGCAAAAGTTAAAACTCTCACAGAACGAACAAAGCCCAGTTCTCGTTATGTGATCTGCAGCGGTGGCTGTGTCGCAATCACTGCTTGGGTCAGTTTCCCGCTCAGCTTCAAAACAGAGTTTGGCAGTTGAAGGACACATATTTAGAGGGATTGTGACTATTTCCCTCCTGATTGCACAATAGCTCCATCTGTAATCGCCACCCCTGGGAAGTGCAACCACCAACACTGCAGTCACCTGTGCACACACTCAGCTCCAGGAAATGGAAGCTCGGTGAAAGGGAAGAGGTCTTTGAACGATGCAATGACAGCAAACAGCAATAAAAGCCCCAGCAAAGTCCTGTCCTAGAGAGAGCACCTCCGGCAGCTGGATGAGGAGGAGTGCACTGGGATTCAGGCAAGACACGAAAGCAGAGAGTAGGACCGAGGTGTGAAATCTTCTGGTGGCATTTCCTTCTCCGGGGTGAAGAGCATCTCCTGCCTGAGCTATTCCTTCCAACACCTCTTGGAACAGTTGTTTCTTGCAAGGAACTACCATCAACCCACTTCATCTTCTGCTACCACAGGTTTGACAGACAATTCTTCATGATATTTGAGTTTTTTCATTACAGGGGAAGATGAAGCAAGCAGAGCTGGCTTCATTATCTCCTGAACAAGTAGGAGAAGGAAAAGGACCTACAGAGAGTGCCCCAAAGGCCAGCTGATTGGAGCTGAGGTATCATAGGGACGGGGCTCATGGCATTGGCAGCACACAGTCAAGATTTCCAGGTCCTGGCCTGTGGCCAGTGGTTGGAGAAAGGGGTTCTGTCACCAGCACAAAGCGGAACTTTGCTGGCAAGAGGGAACGAACAAAAGTTCACAAGGACTTGGCTTTTCCATTGAAAAAATAGAAAGAACAAGAGAGATTTCCTGGAAATGAACTGGCTTCTGAAATAATCTCTTCAGAGGAATTCCACCTCCCTCCCTTGCCCTGCCCTGAGCTGAAGGGCTGCAGTGGGAAAATCCATCCCCAGGACCTGTGGCCTCTGTCCCTGCTCCATGACCAGTGGGAATGCCCTGCTCCAGCACGAAAACCAGCTCCAAAACTGGCCTAACATTTTGGTTCTTCTCCTTGTTTTCCAGCACAGCAGGAGCCCTGCATGGACACGGTGTCCCTGCTGATAAACCTGAACCAGAGGGTGTTGGCCATGCCCCAGGGTGCATCCATCAACCCAGCACAAAGAGGATGAGGCAGCTCTGTGCTGCAGATGCTGTGCGTTCCTGGAGGTAACTCATGCAATAACTTGCTCCTTTTAACAGGGAGATTCTTATTTATCAGACTTAATAATGCCCTCTTTATGCAGCAAGCACACAAAGGGCTATTCACCACCAGCTGCTTCCAGTGCTGGTCCCAAAGCACCATTCCCCAAACAGGCATCCCAGAGCAACAGCAAAGAGCAGCCTTTGCCTTTGAGGTTAGATAAGGAAAATCAGTGCCAGGCAGTGGGTTTTGAGTTTGGAGAGCAGGGCGCACGTGTGCTCAATTTGGAAGCTCAGGGACAGCATTTCACCCTGCAAAGTTCTGGGGAGCAAAGGGGTGTTTGCAACACGTCTGGACAGGAATGGTAGGGCTTTCCAGGTCTCCCCATCCTCTTGCAGGTGTGATAAGAGATAAGAGCGTTGTCTAGTTCAAATGCTAGTTCAGCAAGTCCCCCTAAGTGCAAGTAAGCCACAACAACAAAGTGATGTTTCTGAGAATGCCAAGGAACTTCACAAAAAGCAGTGATGCAAGCTGCAAAACAGCTGAGACTAACTCCTGTGGAGGAGGAGGAGGAGGGTAAAGCTGAGCAATGATAAGCAAAGGGCTGTTGTCCTGCAGGAAGCCCATAGCAGATGGCCTAAAAAGGTGCGTCCTGCCTGAAGACACCCCGCAGAGTAAAGGCAATGCACCCCAGCCCTGTGCAGCTCCTCACAGCTGTATCCCCCCTTCACAGCAGCAATGCCATGGCTATTTGTGCTTTCTCTTAAACAGGCACCTCCACATCTTGTGTTGGACTGAACAAAACCCATCCTTTTTTCACAGCAACCTGCAGGGAGAGGAAAACAGGTTGACAGCCTCAAACAGAAAGCTCTCTGTGAGTGCTCGGAAAGGAAAGGCACCATGAATATAGAGTACTCCCATTCCATGAAGGCACTGAGCACCTCCAGCTGGGCAGACGAGAGGCTTTATTGCAGCGAGCCCAGCTCGTTCCTGTGCAACACAACTGGCCATGTGTGGCTGTCCCAGAGCAGAGCCAGATGTTCTTCAAGCAGAAGAAATGAAGCAAGGCAGATGTTGGCAACCTCGATGGCGGAGGAGTCCAATTCCCGTTTTCCATTCGCTTGAGACAAAAGAGGAAATCAGGGTTGGATTACATCTGCATGTGGAGGGAGGTGAGCAGGATGGATCAGGCCCTCAGCTAATACAAACCAGCGTATGCTCCCCTGTCTGCAGCACGTGAGTACCAGGATGTCACAACAAGCATCTCTCAGAGAGTTTAACTTTTAAGGCATTTCAGCTTGAAGTTTGAATTTCACTCACAAGAAAAGCTGAGAACTTCCTCTTGCATTGGTTCTCCCTCGTTCTACTCAGCATCTCAAACCCCTTTTGGGCTCAAATCATTCTCTTTAGCAGCAGATGGATAAAATATCAGGCCGAAGATCATGTGTGGCTGTGATAGCAGCCAAACCCAACAACATATTTACTTCAAAGCAGGCAGAAGGCTAGCTTGTCCAGCTGGAAAGAGCGGGAAGTGTGTTTTTAAGGAAGTGGAAGAAGGGGATAGAGAAAGAGATGATTGTGTAAGTCCTGGTGTCCCAGTTAGGTCATGCCTGAATGATAACAGGAGTTCATGAACTTATGTTCTGGGCAGAATGGAGGTGTCCGGTTGTCCCTGTGCATCCTCATCCCGGCACAGACATCAGATGGTGTTTTATGGACAGGTACGGAAGGCCATGGGCTGTGCAGCAGTGGAGGTAGAAATGCATCTGCGTGTCTGTGGTCATGGTGGATGCCACTGGCATGAGGACTGAATGCAGCCCTCCTGCAGGGGCTTTTTAGAATGAATTTGGGCTATTTGATGATATCAGAAGTCATCTAGTTCAGTAATTAATGCCCCTGGAGAGGTCTTGGGTTGGGTCAGAGGTAGGTGCTGGATGTCAGCGGGAGCCCAGATGCCAAAGACAAATGCTCCCCATGGATTTGGGCCGTGCTGGCACAGGTCTTTCTGTGTCACTGTGGTGGCAAAATACCACGGGTTTGCAGGAAGAACTGTCCCTGCCGTCCATATTGTCTCTCCCAGGTAACTGGATGCAGCTATAGGAACCTATAATGCCTATAAGTAAATAATCATCTCTCTTGCAGGTGGCCAAACCCTCACTTTGAGCAACTTCCCACCTTGCAGCAGCCTTCTTGCTCCATGTCCCAAACAAGAGCCAGGAGCCAGCCCAGCCATCAGCTCCTCCAAGTGCAAAACCCACCACAATGATCTAAGACATCTTCCTCCTCATCCAGGTATGTGAACAGAGCTATTTTTACATAGGTTGGATGGGGCTTGGAGCAACCTGCTTTAGTGGAAGGTGTCCCTGCCCATAGCAGGAGGTTGGAACTGGATGAGCTTTAAGGTCCCTTCCAGCCTAAACCATTCTATTATTCTATGAGTTCATGATTATGACTTTAAAGCAAGTGCTGTGGGATGCAAGGAGGATTTGAAGCAGGATTTGCTAGGCCTCACCTTAGGCAGCTGAGGACATCTATTTGCTGGCGCTGGCTGCTGGCATGGGCCACCACTTCCTCCACCCACAGAACTTGGTTTTCTTTGGCCTCAGGTGGAGAAATCCATTCCATGTTCTAAACACGAATTCTCTAAAGGGTTTCAGGATGCGGAGCAGGAA
>NW_009945203.1:0-1025 GCF_000696875.1 Nestor notabilis | reverse complement strand
GAGCATGAATGCAGGAAGAACAACAGAAAGAAATAACATTTATTTCTCTTTTTTTTTGCTTTAATTTGAAAAATAACTGGCCTTGAAACTGCAATGTTTTTTCCTCTCTCAGGATAGGATAGAAGGCTCCTGCCAACATCATGTTGCAGAGCTACACCGCATTGCACGTGGGGAGTTGTGGTTGCCTCTCACGAGGGACTGAAAAGCCAGAAATGGGCTCCGGTGGGTAAATGATTGTACAATATCTTCTACATCTGATTTCCTGTGTTTGCAGAACATCTATGTCCTGTCCTGGGGTTTTTTTCTGGTAGATTGGCTGTAGTAGTGGCAGGGACAACTCCTCCAGGCTCGGATCAGAGGGCATGGAGTGAAGCTGCATCCATGAGGATGCTGTGAAAGCTAAAAGGTGATCTGGCTTGAAAAAGCACCTGGGCAAGACAAATCCCCCATGGGGAGCTGCTGGGGAGGGAGCAGCAGCCGCTTGGCTCGTCCTTGCGCACCCAAAGGACCCCAAGAACCCAAGGGAGGTGCTTGGTCCTTGTTCTCTTAGGACCCCATTAATTCTCTGATAACTTTTGACATGTAAACCCAAGAAGGGAAAATAATTGGGAGAAGACGAAGTCTTTTCTGGGAAGAAATCAGCTTTTTTTGGGTTACAGATTGGGCATGGGCTAAGTGGTATGGTGTATGGTTTACAGTGTTAGCAATGCAGTGCAAAACCAGTTGTACGAGTGAAATATAGGCAGTGATGCTCTTGAAATGCGAAGTGCTGGAGGTCAGTGCTTCACTGAAAGCAAATCTTCCATCTGGTCTGTGAAGTCTGATCTCTTCCTTCTACAACCTCTGTTCTTTGCTAGAAAGGGAAAATCGCTGATATTTAGCAAAAACTACAGCTGGAAATGACACAGGTGCCTAAAGAGAGCTCCTACAAGGGAATTTGGGCTAAATAGGTCCTGTGGGGAACATGCATTTGATTCCATCTGGGGATGAGCAAATGGAGCACTGCAGGTGGGGGGTTGGGGAGT
>NW_009945202.1:28921-31090 GCF_000696875.1 Nestor notabilis | reverse complement strand
CGTGGTGTGGTCCGACTCACTCCCGCTGCCACCTGATTTGGACTCCCCAGTCTTCTCTCTCTCCTTCCTTCTCTCGCTGCCGCTGCGATTGGAACCACTGCTCCGGCTCCCTGCAATAAGCACAAGGCAAAGTTAGGTGACAGCTCAGACAAGTCAGGAAGAAAGGATGGTCCTCTAGCCAAGAGAGTACAAGATGCTGCAGCACAGCTATCCACCAGCACAGTCCATGTTCTCAGTCTCTTTTCAGCTCCAAGGTCCACAACCATTATGAGAAGGCTTTTGCCCTGGCTCCACCCACACATATGTCTTTGCCTAAGCAAGACCTTGCCTTTTCCTGCTGCTTCCCTGTACTGAACAGGGCATCTGGCCACCTGCAGGCATATTTAATTCTTTTCACTCACCTTCACTGTGCTGGCTGCCTGCACTGCCCCCTCCGTAGCTGTATCCTGGATCAGGGAAGCCGGGGTGGGGGTTGTATGGATGAGGAGGTGGATACTGATATGGGAAAGCCATAGGCCAGGGTGCAGCTCCTGGGTGGGGGAGCGGAGCCAAAGTGTCCTGATCAGAGGCACCGCTGGAGCCATCATGATTGTGAAGAGACAGATTAGCCATGTCTGCAAGAAAGCAGAGAAAAGCGGTTAATCCAAGCAGAAAGACAACCACGTGTAATCAAGAAATTCCCTGTCCATGCTTGCTGGTGAACATGGAGGGGGTCCACAAGGAGACACTAGAAGTTGGCACTCTCCCTGTCAGTGTAACCATTTGTGCTTCCTGGCTGGACAACAACCAGGTTGTGCAAGTCCAAGCTGCCAGTCTAAACAAGAGACCAGCTTGGTTGGAAAGGACCATATCAGAGCTACAGCTCACCCTGTCAATTACTTCCTCCATCCCTCTTATTTAAGCAGAACCCAGCTGTCCACCCTCTTGCTACCACTGGAAGTTCAGAGCCTGGAGACAGTCGGTACAGACTAAGACTCCACGAGGGCTGCCTGGGAGAAAAGATAACATAGCAGGTGACAACACTGTCAACTCTGCTACCAACTTCACCACCCCAGCAGCATGACAAAGAAGCTGGGATATTCTTCATCACTCTAACAGGGTCTGTAGAACAAGGGGCCCAGCCTCATGGCAACAACTGTAGCTATGTCCCCATTGTGTCAGCAGGGCTCTGCAGGACTTCTACCCCTCCCCATCCTCTCCCTCCCACCCATGCCAAGTGTCTTACTTCCACAGAGGTCCCCGAAGATGTAATAGCATTGCTCTGAGAAGGTGATCTTGTTGACAGTATGTCGGATGTACCCAGCCTTCAGCAGATAGCTGGCATATTTGCGGGATTCACGACGGTCTGTAAAGCCCTCTACATGGTGATAGAGCCAATCCACCACATCCGAACCTGCCACCAAACACTGAGTTAAGTACAGCAAGAGAAAGACAGTGGCCCTTGAGGCAGCAGGCCATACTGGAACCAAGACTGGGCCAGAAGTTAAAAAGGGACTGCACAGCTGAAGGTTCAATTTGTGACTCTGGTCTGGTGAACAGTTAGTTTATGTTGACAGAGACGCTCGCTTGGCATCTGCTTGGAAAACAGGCCACCCATTCCCCAGTCCCAGCCTAGGCAGCACAGTCTCTTACCAATGAAGGCATTGGGGATGGTGATCTTCAGCCACATGCGGTCACGCACCTCCAGGCCTGACTCTGGTGAGGCCATGGCTTTGACAATGGTGGCCATGTCACTGTGGATGGACAGGTGAAAGTCATCGAGGCCTGTGGTGTGGATGAAGGAAGGGAGGCAGAGATGAGAGAGGACAGAAAAGACAACAGGGCTGCATGGAAGCATCACACAAAGTAGGAATGGGCCAGGGAACAATACACTGCAAACAGCCTTGGGGCACATGCTGTGTAACTCCCCTTCCAGCCTTCCAAAGTTATCCTTCACATCAGCCATTTCCTTTTGTGCAAAACCCAGGCCAGAGTCTCCTTCCTTCCAGACAGTCCCAAGCAGCTGAGATCCAAAGGCTGCCAACTGAGCCCATGCCGAACAGCAAGAGAATTCTCTGTTCCTCACAAACGAACAACAAACTCCTAGCTTTTTGCCCCATCTGAGCTTCCCAGACCCTTGCTTGAGGGCTCTCTATACCAGAATTGCCATAGATCTTCAGAAAGCAACCA
>NW_009945202.1:20785-28890 GCF_000696875.1 Nestor notabilis | reverse complement strand
TCTTTCCGCAGGACCCTGCCACACTGCAAAGCTCTTTGCCCCTCCATCTTGCCTGATCTGCAGTCTGGAAGGGCAACTGCTCCAGGGACAAGCTGAATCCCTCTGGTCCCACACTCATAGCTGCTAACTCCTGACTGCTCTGAGCCTTTCTTCCACACTTGCAACAGCTCCCAGACTGTACCCAAGCTCTTGTACTCTCCTTACATAGAAGGCTGAAAAATGTGGTATTAATTCACTCAGGCAGAACTCCATTTATCCAAGCACCTGCCTGGTGAGAGCTGCCTCCCTCCTAGTCCCTTGGCAGGGCAGATCTTGCCCGACTCAGCTGTCCCCAGGCAGATGTATTGCTCCCTTTACGGCACAGTGGAGGTGAGGAAGTTGTGCAGTGGGTGGAGCACGGAGGCACAAGGACTTACGTTCAGTCTCTGGTATGGAGCTGGTGATGGAGGAGCTGGTGGAAGTGATTGTGCTCATGGATGGACTCATACCGTACGCTGGGTAGGTGCCGGTCATCGCTGCTGTGTGAGACACCCAGGCTGCCGGGTCAATGGGCCGAATGGGCTCACCTGCATTGAAGAAAGAGTCAGTCAGCAGCTATAAGAAATTATCCCCTTATCAAATCAGCCTCTGGGGAGGGACAGGGACTCAGCACAGCCCATTCCATTCCCAGCATCTGCCGGGACTCACCCGGATCGGAGCATGGAGAGTCTGGCCCAGCCCAGATCCGCTGGGGAGCAACTGGGAGAGAAAGAAGAGAGGGAGGGTCAGCAGGACAGGTGCAGAGGGAGAGATCCCCCTATGGCTCAAGGCAGGGGTTTCTCTTTCCTCTGGCGCCCCGAGCAAGTGACCCCCCCGCCCCAGTGAAACGCGTCCCCAGCGTGATGTGGGAAGGAGGGCTGGGCTTATGGGCATTTTGGCCTGAGAATAGGACACAGCAGCCTCCTAATAGGAGAGCTGAAAACCCACCAAACCCCAATTCAGTGCCACATGGAGTCACACACAAGGGGAGGAACAAGACAACCAATTAAGTGCTTAAAGCAGGGCTCTCACATGAGCTGGGCACCAGTGTTAAGGGTGGGTCAGCTATCCACTTACTCCTGGGTAACGAGAAGCAGCCCCGGGGGCTGGGGTCCCAGCACTTGGCCACCGTCAGGGTGATGGGCCTGCAACAAAAAGGCAAGAGTTAGAAAAAGAGCCCAGTGGCACAAATCTCTGCGTGACCGGTGGATGCTGTATACTGGCTCTCTCCTGCAAGACAGGGAGAAGCTGCCAGTAAAGTGCCCTTGTCCCCCTCCAGCTCTGGATCTCCTTAGCAGCATGGACAAAATGATGCAACCCTACTGAGGGTTGCTGATGTCCCTAGTGACACGGTAACCCCACAAAAAAGAGGGGCACAGACCCCAATTCACCATCATTCCGTTGGCTGCAATTCTTGCTCTGGGCATGAAAATCCAGGAAGCAAAACAATACCAAAAATATTAAGTTCTGAGCTTCTGCAGAGCCACTGGCAGAGGTGACTGGAAGACATGACTCACACACGCCAAGCGCACACTGTACAGCTGCCCATGGAAGTAAGAAGCAACCTAAGTACTTACCCCGGCTTGTGCACAATCTCCCTCAGCACCCGCACAGCATCATCGTTGCTCATGTTCTCAAAGTTGATGTCATTTACCTGCAAACAACGCAAAGAGGTGAGTCCCTGAAATGTGATCAGAGGCTGAGCTCCCCACTCAGCTCAGCTGTGACTCAGCTTCCCTCTTCCAAGCACAGCTTCCTGGGTTTAGCCTGCCAAAGTGCGCAGGGAGGCTTCTGGGTCTTTTCTTACTGTTTTCCCAGGCCCAGAGACGGTATTGTGGGTGTAAAGTACCTGCAAGAGCATGTCTCCTGGCTCAATCCTGCCATCAGCAGCCACAGCACCACCCTTCATGATAGAGCCAATATAAATGCCTCCATCCCCATGCACATTGCTCTGTCCCACAATAGAAATGCCCAGGAAGTTGTATTTCTCTGCAGGGATGGAAAGAGAGAGAAGTAAGACACCATCAAGCAGAAGGCACAGGACAACCCACATGCTAATGGTGGTCATTTGCGCCCTTGTCCCAGGGAAATGTCCTGGGACACAGAGAAACTCTTGAGAGAACAGTGCTTCAAGACAAGCCACTTTCCTACAGAATCCATCTTCTCACCCCTCCCTGCATGCGTTCTCTTTGCCCCATCCCGGCTTCCCTCTTTGTCACCCAGTCTCACTCTGGAATGATTGCAGGCTCCACGCACACCTCCCACTCACCCATGTTCAGTGTGACTGTGATGATGTTCAGTGACATGGTGGAGTCTGTGATGCTGCTGAAGGACGATGACTGCAAAACATAAGTGAAACACGAGATGACCTCCTGTGCCTCAGTAACATTCTCAGTGCCCCAGCTCCCTCTACTTTGCGCCCTGACACTCCCTGTGGCACCACAGCCGTCACCCACAATTCCAGCCTTATGCTGGGAACTTTGCAGAGCCAGAGGGCATCAGCCACTGTCCTTATGACCTCCGCATAGGCAGGACAAGACTTGTGGTCCCCGATTTCAAGGCTACATTGGCTTGGGAAAGGTTTACAGCACTTTATCAAGTCTCAGCACTCTGGCACCACATGTCCCCAGCTGTGCCCACAGCAAACACAACAGAATCCCTAACCAACCCTGGAGCACTGAGTGGAGAAGATGCACCAGCCAGCCCACCTTGCCCTGCACTGCCCTCCCCAGGATACCCAGCCCCTCAGTACCCGCTCAATGCGTGGAGCCTTCTGTTTCCGCCGGCGTCGCTTGTGTCTCCTCATTAGACGGGAAGCACTGCTTTGCTCTGTTGAACTGCTAAACCTAGAAGGAAAAGCAAGAGTCAGATCTGCTGCTGCCAGGGTGGCAGCTCTGGCAGCAAGAGAGCCACAGAAATGGCACAAGGAATAGAGGACTGCAGGGGTAGAACATGTCTGTGGAGGACAGACAATAGCAGAGGGCGCTGCTGGGTGAGACTTGAGCAAGGACCCTGGAGCCCAGGATTACTGTGCTTTACAAAGACATCACTCTGTGCTGGAAGGCATGGGGAAGCTAGTGTTCCTCCAGGACCCAAGCTCTCCTACCTGCTGGTGGAGTCATCTTCATCTGAATCAAAGAAGCTGGTGGTCTCCAGCTCACTGCTCATGAGTGTGGAGGAGCTCTCATAGCCGCCCAGGTCTCGGCGCCGCTCTCCCTTTACTGTCCCATTTACCCTGGGTGCTATGAAAAGACAAGACACTGTGTGCTTGAGACAGGCCACAGGTAAACCCCTTCCCCTACACAAGGCTCACAGCAACCTTCTCAACATGAATGTGTCCATCAGAAAATCCCATCTAGTGCCAGCCAGATCTGAGACCTCTGAGTCTACCCTGGGATCAGATCCATCTTCTGTAGGTTACCTCTTCTATCACTACAGCATGGGCAAGGGGCTGATGGGCCACTTAGGAACAATGCTGCTAAACTCATGGAAGACTTGCATCTGGTTCCTTAGCAGAGCAAGTTGCAGCATGGAGTGGCAAGGCTACAGCACACTCTGCTTTTCAGCCAAGGACTGAGGCACTGCTGCCTCCTGCTCTCAAGGCTTCTACAGGACATATCTCCTCTGCCCCCAAGGGATTCAACACCAAGCTCTGACACAACATATATGTTAGCTTCTGACTCCAATGTGAGGCTATGGCCTCAGATCACTGAACAGCCTTTCTAAGCTGGGATGGTTCTGCAGAGCAGAGAGCACTGCCCTATGGCTGGAGCCATGACCCAGCCATGCCCTGCAGAGCTCTTGCTGTGTTACTAACACTCACCATGCTCAGGCCCTTCGGTCCGACGAGGTCGTTCCCTTTGGGATGACACCACTGAGTCTGTCTCTGTCTCATTGTCCAAGTTTTCTCGACTCCCCCCAGTGTTAGGGCTGCAATGAGATAAAAGGAACAAATATGTCCAGTAGAAAAAACTTAAGGCTCTCTACCTCTGTGCTGGCCAGCACAAGCCTCCAGCCATCAGCCAACTGCTTCTTGAGGGACAGGAGTAGAAGTGGTTGGGAACAACCACAGCACATCTGTGAGTGCAGGGCAAGGGATGGGAGGAAGCTGTGCCAGCTTTTTGCCAACTTCCCTGCACTATATTCAGTATGCCTTTGCTTGTTCAATAACAAAACTCCACTTCAAATCTGCTCCCAGCCCCATCCTCCTCCCCTCTAGCTGCCAATTTGGGTAGGAGTGTCCCAGACTCTGGTCTGGATTTACAGCAGTCACTTTGAGTCCCTCAGAAACCAGGATAGATGTCCAGGTAACTTACTGGAAAGAGGGAGGCCTGGAGTCTCCAATTCCTCCTGTGCGCTCCATGGAGGGTGGCAGCTCTGTCTGGTTATCGGCACAGACCGAGCCAGCATCTGAATGGGAACCCTCTGCAGACACCAGCTGGAAGGATGAGAGACAGAGAATGAAATGGCTGAGGCACTGGGAAACCTTTTATGAGAGTGGCCAAACGAGCTGGCCAAAAGCCTGCCTGGCCCAAGACCTCCTCTCTGACAGCAGACAACAGCAGATGCCCAGGAGTGGGTATGGAACAGGCCAAGCATGTAGCAACATTCTCCCACAATGCCTTCCCAACTGGCTATTTATGGCTCAGGAATCCCTGACCCAGAGGTGAATCCAGGTGGCTGACAGCCCTGCTTGGAGACTCTGACATCATCTGCACACTCATACCACCCAATTATCCCACTCAGGTAACCTTTAGCACTTGTCCTGTAGGAAGCAATGGATTTCTCTAGTTGTTCTTCCATCAAAAGAGGCATCTACCAGTCATTCCTTTTCTCGATTTTACCAGCTCAGGACTAAGACTGGCGTTGAAATAGACTCCAACGTTTTCCAGCTTCCACACATACTTCACAAACGTTCAGGTTGTGCCCAGTTAATTGTCTTGGGCACAAACTCCAGCCAACCTTTGTGAGACTCAACAGTCTCCCCAGTGCAGAAATTCAAGGGTCAAACTCCAGGAACTCTTTATACCAGCCATGCATTGGGACAGCCCAGGCACACCTACATCTGTGCCTCTAGATCCAAGATAAACCACCAATTTCAGGGCTCAAGGAATGAGGTGGAGCCTCTTCTGGGAAGAATGGGCTCACCACTGGAATGAAATAGAGGATAGCTCAAAGGAGCTCCCTATCCAGGTTTGCTTTCTTCCCACTTCCAACATGTTTTTCACATCTGCCCCATGCCTGTCCCCTGCACAGCATGGACAAGCAGGAGGGTTGATTCTCTCCCAGTGTCAGAGAGGGATCACATGGCCCAGTGCCCCACACAAAAGAGGCTGTGGGTCAGCCTGGAGCCAGTCCAGGGAGGTGAGGACACCAGGACAGAGGTGAAGTCTCAGCCTGTGCACCTGAACCATCTGCCAAGCCATCAGCCATCACAGGAGAGGTCAAATCTATCAGAGATGAGGGATGCCCCACTGTGGGTCAGGATAGAAGGATCATGAAACACAGACTGGTTTGCTGCACAAACTGTAACACCCAGTACTAATGCAAAGGCAGCTCTACTGCTTACTGGTGAGGTGACCACATCTGCATGGAGACAGGAGCGGATGGCAAAAACCATTTACACAGGTCTTAGGTGCTTCCCAGCATCATTGGGATGAACCCACCTTCAAGAACTGGGGAAACCATGACAAAGAGGGGGGTGTGTGTACCTCACAGGCCATCAGTAGGGCAGGGGGAGAGAGGTCTGCTGCCAGGGAGGCACTGGGAACAGAGACAGAGATGCAGCTAGGGCAAGGAAGACAGAGCAGCACTGAAAAACCCACAGCTAAGGCAGCAGACAGGGCAGAGGGTACCCTGGGGTGTCAAAAGCTGCAGAGCCTGTCCTGCAAGCCCCAGGACAAGCCCAACAGCTCCTGCTCTTACAACTGTCTAACCAGCTCCTGTCTCACACTCGCTGGGCTTCTCTCCCTCCAGAAAGCCCCAGGCACATGTCCAGCTCTGCTTCCAACACCTTCCTGGTGACTTATCTTCCCAGGACACATCCCACTCCCCGAGGGCCACATCCCTGCTCTGGCAGCCACTGCCTGGGAACACAGGGAGAAGAAATGCTGGACATAGCCAGAACTGTTCAGGGAAATGTCATATAATGCTCTATGCTTAAAGATTTCAAGGCAAAACCATGCAAATAGGTGTGGACAGAGCAAACTAGCCACAGGCAGCTGTCAAACAGCAGTGAGGAGGAAAGGAGAGGGAGGTTCTTGAGCAGGGGGACTGATGCTGCCTTCCTCTAACATTCCTGGGGCTGAGATTTCCCCCAGGGAAGGCTTTGATAAGCACCCTGCTCTTTTCCTGCCTCTTGCACTGTCAGGAAATAGTCATTTGCATCCAAGCTCATCTCTGCCTGTAGCTAAAATTAGTACCAAGTTCCTAAAATAGCCTCATCCCAGCCTGTCTGGTAGAAGCAACAAAGCGAGTGTCCCCCCTTACCCCTCAGCCCTCAAACCACCCATGGACAAGGAGACTATCAGCAGAGATAGAAAAAGGGATCATCAGCTGTGCATAAAGGTCTCCGAGACTGCTGTCACCCTTCATGCACAAGAGCCAGTATTGGTCAGTGTTAACTACAGGCATAAGCTCCCCACAAGGAGCTGGCACGCCAGAGCAGCAGCAATGTACTTTGGTCACACCAGACAGAGCTGCACCGGACCTGTGCCACTCACACTGAGCCATCAGAGAGCCGCTACAAGGAAAACCAGCAGCTACATGGATGTGTGGACCATAAGGAAAAGCACAACAGGTGAAAAAAGAGCAATGGAAAGGGTTCAGGGACTTTAGGACTCCCCATAAAGCAGGTGGGGAAAAAAAGGCAGCTGGAAAGGGAAAGGTGGGGAGATGTGTCAGGGCAGATAGAACAGCAGCAGGGACGGAGACTGTTTTCAGAAGGGCCCGATAACCGCTAGAGGGAGGGCGGCGGGCGCCCACTCGCTGGGGCTATGGCTCTTTGTGTGGAGCCGGGGGTACTCTCTCCTCCCAGGCACCCGGGCAGGACACCACACTGCGTGCTGCCAGTACCCCAGAGGGAGCCTCAGCGGTAGCAGGGCACCCACCCACTTGGTCCCATCACCCCTGCCCCCCTCCTGAAACACAGTCGCTTCATGGCCCCCCAGCTGGGGCCTAGCTGTTTGATGCAAGGCTCAAGAAGCGTTAGGTCTGATCCAGCCTGATTTGCTGAGGATTTTCACTGTTTAGGGGGTATTTGGTGGCCTCTTGGTTCTTCTCCTGGTATAGATCCATGCTTCCCCATCAGCACAAACTGCAGCTCAGCAGAAGGGGAAAAGGGATAATGGACTATGAAGACTGAATACCCTCTCCTCCCACAAACAGAAGGTCCCCTTGAGGGCAGAGGGAGGCATGCGAGCAGGGGACAGAGCATGTGCATGGAATGGCACAGAGGAAGAAGCTTGTCCTGAAGCTGCCCAGGCAGTACCTTTAGTCTTCAAGGCAGTCAAATCCAGTCCGCTTCACCAGCACTAAAGTCACTTAAGCCCTTTGCGCCAGTCACCGCAGCAGAACTTTTCTTGGAAAGCTGACCCTGCCATAGGGGCACATGGGTTATGCTGCAGACAGGCCGGGAGCACCGCCTCTGCCAGCCATTGGTTACCGCGAGCTCTCCACAGAGGCATCCAGCATCTCTCCTGGCACAGAGGACCCAACATCATGCAGCCCCTCTCCAGATGAGGGACTGGAGCGTGGTAATCCAGCTCATCAGCTTCATTAGCACTCAGCACACCAACAGTATGCACCAGTCCCTGTGCCTCACTTGGCACTGTGCAACTAAACAGTGGTTTTCAGAGAGGGCAGAAACAGGCAGTGAGATACTAAAGCAAGGGGCTTGCTTACCCATGACACCACCCGGCCGTTGAAGCATGGAAGCTTGGCATTGTCATCAGAGATCTCTTCTTTCACCACCCTGTAGAGGAGAGAAGAGGCAGTCAGAGCTGGGTCTAGGACTTGAAAAGAAAAGGAGACTTTCCCACACAGGTGTTTGCACCCAACAACAGGCAGCCCAGGCTTGGAGACTGGGT